>NC_028640.1:12569178-12688250 GCF_001406875.1 Solanum pennellii
GAGTGAGATTTTCTAGATGCCGGACCAAGGATTTAGAAATACATAACTTATCACTTTGCATGCAAGATACTAGGAAAGAATTGTTATAGTTAGAATTATCAAGTTATGAACCTGTGGGGAACACGTAAACCCTAGTTAATTTGATTAATTGATTAAAATCCAACTTTCAAAACCGTTAAGTGTACTTTCAATTTCGTTATTTATTTTTACTCATTAGGAAATACAAACCCCCCTTTTTATGTTTTCACTTTCCAAGGAAGTCATCAACCGAACAATAGTAATAACAGGTTGAAGTTAAGTCTAGACTATTTTCCTCGTGGGAACGATCTCAACCTCACTAGTTGGGTTATTTACTTGACACGACCGCTTTACTTCTTATTTGAGAAGTAAGTTTGAGCGTATCAGTTACGGTGTTCCAAGTCACCTTTTTTGTTTAATCCCTAATCAAAAAGGAAATGACTCTTTGTTTGGTCTGCGAATCAGAAATTCGGGTAAGGAATTCTGTTGACCGAAAGGAAGGTATTAGGCACCTCTCGAGTCCCATGGTTCTAGACGGTAGCTTTATTGACTTTTATATGACTTGACTTAATTTTGAATATATTATTTTTATTACCTAACAATCTACTTATGTTCCGCTTTCTTTGATTTATTTTAAATTACTTTATAAAATTGTCATATTTTATTAGTGTGTGGTTTATTGGTAACAACTCTTTCCAACCTCACCACAAATTGTTTATTTGTTTGTATTTAAAGACTAAAGTAGTTTAATGTTTTTTGTATCTTAATATTTTATTAGTATTATCATTATCATAAGCTAAAATTATATAGTATCTTAGTTTTATTTTTTCTAAAAGAAAATGAACAATATATTAATAAGAACATAAGAAAAAAATAAATTAAAATAATACAACTTTTCACATAAATTTTTTACTTTTTCTTATTTTAGTCATTAAAATGAAAAGAACCCAGTAATTAAAATCAATTTAATTGTTTTATTTATTTTTGTACCTTTTGGGTCACTTTAATATTGTTTTTCATTTTTTTTATTTTTGTTTCTCTTTCTTCTTATACATTACCTTATTTTTCTTTTATATTTTCTCCTTTCTTATTTTAGTACTTTTATGTTTTATAAATTTCTTTTACGTCTTGTCCTTTTATTTAAATTTTTATTTTTTATTCTTTCAACAAGAATAAATTAATTGATTTTTTTTTTAAAAAAGGTTTCGCATTAAACGAAATGTAAAGATAGTGTAGGTTTGATTTATTTTATCTTTATTTTTGTTCTTCTCTTTTTTAAAAATAAAGAAATACAATTTTATTAAATATACAAAGTGAAAAAGTAACTTAACAAATAAGAACTAAATTTTACCTAATTATTACTAACTGCATACTATAGAATATTAAGCTTCGAATTTTAATAAAGAACAAGATAAAAGGAAACTTTAAAGCAAGCAAGAATAAATATAGGTTATATAAATTTTACTCTAAATTTAATAATATAAAATCTCAATCTATTTCATATCATAATGTAAAAATTAAACAAGCATAAATTTAAAACACTTTATAACACTGAAATCATATCTTGCATGATTCTGAAACCAAATAATGTAATAAAGATCAAGAGTTACCTTTTGTGAAAATTAATTCACAAAGAAAATACATCGATAAGGACCAGGAATTTGAAGCTTCGAATTCCACTATTTTTTGATTTTTTTTGTGCATGTGTTCCTTAGGAAAAAACAAGGTGAAAAGTTTTCTTTTTTGTTTTTCTTTTCCTCTCTTTTGCTGATTTTTTTTCTTTTTTGATTCCTCCCTTTTGCTGATTTTTTTTCTCTTTGGATTTCTGAAATTTTTTATTCTTTTTTCCTTTGTACCCCTTTTTCTTCTTCTTCTCCCTTTTCCATTATTTATGTATATATATTTATGTAAAATGTGTGTACATGTGTATGGAAGAGTTGGATTAGTGGAGTGGGGTGTGGGGTGAGTGGAGAGAAATGGTGAAGTGGGGGTGGGATAATGGGTAGGTTAATTTATTTTAATTATTTTTTGTTATAAAATAATAATAATATTAATTAAGAAAAATTAAATAGCTAGCTTAAATAAAAATAAAAATAAAAATTACTAGTTTATTAAAATTTTGAATGAATAAATAAAAATATACCTTAAAGTGTCATTCTATTTTTGTGGTTTTCATATCTTTTTAAAATAAACTTAATAAAGTAAGATAAAATTCAAAATATTTTTTTAAAAAATATTTAAGCTCTAAAAAGAGTATAAAGCTTAGATTCGGTAAAAAATTACGTGTCTACAATCGTTTGACGTCAGCGTGGGATGTTATCATCGCCCTAGGATAGCACACAAGATCAGACGACATCGGGCGTGGGATGCCTGTATGGCCCTTGGGCTGCACTTAGGGTGGGATGATGTCGAGCGTAGTATGCCATCATGGCCCTTGGCAAGCATACACGGTCGGTCGACATCGGGCGTGCAAGGCCATCATCGCCCTTCGACAGAATACACAGGGACGGACGACGTCGGGTGTGGAATTCCATCATCTCCCTTGCTGCCCTTGGAAAGAATACCCGGTAACACGACGTCGGGTGTGGCATAGCATTATCGCCCTTGGACTGCATACACGGTAGGACTACGTGTGGCGTGGCATGCCATTACGACCCTTGGCCAGCACACACGGTCGAACGACCTCGGCTGTGGCAGTGCCATCATCGCTCTTGGAATGGCATGCCATCATTTCCCTTGGAAAGCATACACTATCGAACTACGTCGGGTGTAGCATGTTATCATCGCCCTTGGAAAGCATACACGATTGGATGACGTCGGGCGTTTCATGTCATCATCGCCCTTGAGCAGCACACACGGTCGAGTGACTTCGCGCGTAGCATGCCATGATCGCTACTGGGCAGCACACACGGTTGGATGACTTCTGCCGTAGCATTCCATCATTGCCATTGGGCAGCAAATTTGGAGAAGTCGAGCGTGACATGCCATCTTCGCTCTTGGACAGCACACACGGTGGGAAGTCGTCGGGCGTGGCATAGCATTATCGCCCTTGGACAGCATACACGGTCGGACTACGTCTGGCGTGGCATGCCATTATGGCCCTTGGCCAGCTTACACGGTCGAACGACCTCGGCCGTGGCAATGCCATCATCTCTCTTGGAATGCACACAAGGTTGAACGACGTCGGGTGTGGCATGCCATCATCGCCCTTGGAAAGCATACACGATCAGATGACGTTGGGTGTGGCATGCCATTATTGCCCTTAGATAACATACACGGTTGGACTACGTTAATCGTGGCATGCCATCATGACCCTTGGCCAGCACCCACGGTAGGAAGAAGTCGCGCATGGCAGGCCATCATCGGCCTTGGACAAAATACATAGGGTCGGACAATGTCGGGCATGGCATGCCATCATCGTCCTTGGATAAAATATACGGTCGGATGACGTCAAGCGTGGCATGTTATCATCACCTTGGACTGCACACATCGTCGGACGACACTTTGCGTGGCCATGCTAGTATCGCCTTGGGCTGCACAAACGGCCAGACGACGTCAACGTTTAATGCCATCATTGCCCTTTGGACATCACCGACGGTCGGACGACGTCGATGTGGCATACCATCATCGCCTTTGGACTGCACACACAGATGGACGACGTCAGGCGTGGCAGGCCATCATCGCCCTTGTGAAGCTCACACAGTCGGACGATGTTGGTCGTGGAAATTCCATCATCGCCTTTAGACACCACACACGATCGGACACGTCGGGCGTGGCATGCCTGCATGGCCCTTGGGCAGCACACACTGTCCGATGACGTCGAGTGTTGCATGCCATCATCACCTTGGGCAGCACACATGGTTGGACAACGTCGGGCATGATGCGCCATCTTTGCTCTGGTTAGCACACACGGTGGGACGACGTTGGGTTGGCATGCCATCATCGCCCTTGGACAGAATACTCAGTCGAAATACGTCGTGCGTAGAATACAATCATCGCCCTTGGACTGCATACACGGTTGAAGGACATCGGGCGTAGCATGCCATCATCGCCCTTTGATAGCATACATTGTAGGACTACGTCGTGTGTGGCATGCCATAATCGTACTAGGAACAAACACACGATCGGATGAAGTTGGGCATGGCATGCCATCATCACAATTGAACAATATACACAGGGAAGGAAGATGTCCTGTGTGGTATGCCATCATCGCCCTTGGACAGCATACACAGGGTCGGACAATGTCGGGCGTGCAATGCCATCATGTCCCTTGGATAGCATACCCGGTCAGACGTCGTCTAGCGTGGCATGTAATCATCACCCTTGGACTGAAGATATGGTTGGACGACGGTTAGTCTGGCAATGCTATCATCTCCCTTGGGCTCCACAAAAGCCAGACGACGTCGGGCATTAAATGCCATCATTGCCCTTTGGACAGAATAGACGGTCAGTCGACGTCAACGTGGAATGCTATCATTGCCTTTTAACTGCACACAAGAATGAACGATGTCGAGCGTGGCATGCCATCATCTCCTTTTGTAGCACACACGGTCGGACGATGTTGGCCGTGGCAATTCCATCATCGCCCTTGGAATGCACAAACAATCGGACGACTTCGAGCGTGGTATGACATCATGGCCCTTGGATAGCACACACGATCGGACACGTCGGGCATGGCATGCCCACATGGCCCTTAGGCAGCACACACGGTCGGATGACGTCGGGCGTGGACTTCCATCATCACCATAGGGCAGCACACGCGGTCAGACGACGTCGGGCATGACACGACATATTTTCCCTTGGATAGCCCACACGATCGGACGATGTCAGCCGTGGCATTCCATCATCGCCCTTAGACACAATACACGGTCGGAAGATGTCGTGCGTGGCATGCCATCATCCCCCTTGGATTGCATACTCGGTCGAACGACATCAGGCGTGGCATGCCATCATTGCCCTCGGACTGCGTACACGGTCGGACTACCTCGGTCGTGGCATGCCATCATCGCCCTTGGAACGAACACACGGTCGGATGAAGTCGGGTGTGGCATGCCATCATCACAATTGGACAGCATACAAAGGGTCGGAAGACGTTAGGCATGGCATGTCATATAGCCCTTGGAAAGCATATATGGTCAGACGACGTCGAGCGTGCCATGCCATCATCGCCATTGGAATGCATACACGATCGGATGACCTCGAGTGTGGCATGTTATTATCGCCCTTGGACAGCACATACGATAAGACTAAGATGGGTGTGGCATGCCAGTATGGCCCTTGGGCAGCACACACGGTCGGTTGACTACGGCCGTAGCATGCCATCATCTCCATTAAGCAGCACATTCAGAGACGTCGAGCGTGACAAGCCATCATTGCCCTTGGACAGCACACACGGTGTGAAGACTTCGGGCGTGGCATGGCATTATCAACCTTGGACAGCATAGACGGTCAGACTGCGTCAAGCGTGGCATGACATCATGGCCCTTGGCCAGCACACACAGTCGAACGACCTCGGCCGTGCCAATGCCATCATTGCACTTGGAATGCAAACAAGGTTGAACGACGTCGGGTGTGGCATGCCATCATCGCCCTTGGAAAGAATAAACGATCAGACGACATCGGGCGTGTCATGTTATTATCCCCCTTTGACATTACACACGATCGGAGGATGTCAGGCGTGGCATGCCCACATGGGCATTGGGAAGAACACACGGTCAGATAACGTGGGGCATGACATGACATCATCACCATTAAGCAGCACACGCGGTCGGACAACGTCGGGCGTTGACTGCCATCATCTCCATTGGGCACCACACAGCAGTCGAACGACGTTAGGCGTGACTTGTCATCTTCACCTTTGGACTGCACAAACAATTGGACGACGTCGCGAGTGGCATGCCATCATCATCCTTGGACAACGTACATGGTCGGACGACGTCGGGCGTGGAATGACCGCATGGCCCTTGGGCAGCACACATAGTCGGATGACATCGGGTGTGGCATGCCATAATCACCCTTGGACAGCATACACAATCAGACTACGTAAGGCATGTCATGCCTTCATAGCCCTTGCCCAGCACACGCAGTAGGACGACGTTAGGCGTTGCAGTCCATCATCTCCCTTGGACAACATACATAGGGTCGGAAACCATCGAGCGTGGCATGCCATCATTGCCCTTGGAAAGCACGCGCGGTCAGACAACGTCGGGTGTGACGTGCCATCTTTACCCTTGGAGAGCACATACAGGGGACGACATCGAGCGTGGCACGCTATTATCTCCCTTGGAAAGAATACACAGTTGGACGACGTCAGGCGTGGCATGCCATCATATCCCTTGGAATGAACACACGATCGGATGATGTCGGGCGTAGCATGCCATCATCGCAATTGGACCACATACACAAGGTCGGACGATGTCAGGATTGGCATGCCATCATCTTCATTGGACAGCATACACGGTAAGACGACGTCGGGGTGCCATCCCATCAGCACCCTTTGAAAGCATACACGATTAGAAGACGTAGGGTGTTGCATGATATCATCGCCCTTGGACAAGACACAAGATTGGACGACGTCAGGCGTGGCATGCCCGCATAGCCCTTGGTTAGCACACACGGTTTGATGACGTCGAGTGTGGCATGACATCATCGCCTTGGACAACACACGCGATCGGGCTACGTCGGGTTTAGCATGCTATGATCGACCTTGAGCTGCACACACGGTCGGACAATGTCGGGCGTGGAAACCCATCATTGCACTTGGAAAGAAATCATGATCGAACGACGTTAGGCATTTCATGATATTATCGCCTTTGGACAACTGACATGATTGGACATCGTAGGGCTCGGCATGCCCGCATAGCCTTTATGAAGGTCACACGGTAGGATGACATGGGGTGTGGCATTCCATCATCGCCCTTGGGAAGAACACACGGTCGGACGACGTCGGCCGTGGCTTAAGATTATCGCCTTTGGACAGCACACACAGTGGGATGACGTTGGGCGTGGCATGCCATTATTGCCCTTGGATAGCATAAACGATCGGACTACATCAAGCGTGGCATGCCATCATGACCCTTGGCCAGCACTTACGGTAGGACGAAGTCGGGCGTGGCAGGCCAACATCGCCCTAGGACTGAATACATAGGGTCGGACAATGTCGGGCATGCCATGCCATCTTCGCCCTTGGATACCATACGTAGTCGGATGACGTCTGGCGTGAAATGTTATCATCACCCTTGGACTGCACACATGGTCGAGCGACGATTAGCGTGGCAATGCTAGTATCTCCCTTGGGCTGCACAAATTGCCAGATGACGTGGGACGTTAAATGCCATCATTGCACTTTGAACAGCACCGACGGTCGAACGACGTAAATGTGGCATGCCATCATCGCCTTTGGACTGCAACATGGATTGACGACGTCTGGCGAGGCAGGCCATCATCGCCCTTGTGCAGCTGACACAGTCGGACGATATTGGTCGTGGCAATGCCATCATCGCCCTTGGAATGCACACACGATCGGACGACATCGGGCGTGGTATGCCAACATTGCCCTTGGATAGAACACACGATCGGACACGTCGGGCATGGCATGCCCGCATGGCCTTTGGGCAGCACACAACGTCCAATGATGTCGAGCGTGACATGCCATCATCACCATTGGGTAGTACACGCGGTTGGACGACGTCGGGCATGACGCGCCATCTTTGCTCTTTGACAACACACACGATTGAACAACGTCGGGCGTGGCATGCCATCATCACCTATGGACATAATACACGGTCGGACGATGTCGTGCGTGCCATGCCATCATCGTCCTTAGACTGCATACTCGGTTGGATGACATCGTGTGTGGCATGCTATCATCGCCCTTGGACTGCACACACGATCGAACACGTCGGGCATGGCATGCCCGCATGTCCTTTAGGCAGCACACACGGTCGGATGACGTCGGGCGTGTCCTTCCATCATCACCATTGGGCAGCACACGTGGTCGGATGACGTCGGGCATGACACGCCATCTTTTCGCTTGGACATCACACACGATCGAACGACGTCGGCCATGGCATTCCATTATCGCCCATGGACACAATACACGGTCGGACGATGTCGTGTGTGGCATGCCATCATTGCCCTTGGATTGCATACTCGGTCGAACAACATCGGGCGTGGCATTCCATCATCGCCCGCGGACTACATACACGATCGGACTACCTCGGTGGTGGCATGCCATCATTGCCCTTGGAATGAACACACGATTGGATGAAGTCGGGTGTGGCATGCCATCATCACAATTGGACAGCATACAAAGGGTCGGACGACGTTAGGCATGGCATGCCATATCGCCCTTGGAAAGCATATATGGTCAGACGACGATGAGAGTGCCATGCCATCATCGCCCTTGGAAAGCATACACGATCAGATGACCTCGAGTGTGGCATGTTATCATCTTCTTTGGACAGCACAAACGATCAGACTACGATGGGCGTGGCATGCCAGTATGGGCCTTGGGCAGCACACTCTGTTGGACGACCTCGGCCGTGGCAATGCCATCATTACTCTTGGAATGTAAACAAGGTCGAACGACGTCGGGCGTGGTATGCTATCTTTTCCCTTGAAAATCATACACTATCGGACGACGTCTGGCGTGGCATGTTATCATCACCCTTGGACTGCCCACATGGTCGGGCGACAGTTAGCGTGGCAATGCTAGTATCTCCCTTGGGCTGCACAAATTGCAAAATGAGGTGGGGCGTTATTATTGCACTTTGGACAGCACCGACGGTCGGACGACGTCAATGTGGCATGCCATCATCGCCTTTGGACTGCAACACGGATGGACGACGTATTGCGAGGCAGGCCATCATCTCCCTTGTGCAGCTGACACTGTCGGACGATGTTGGCGGTGGAAATGCCATCATCGCCCTTGGAACGCACACACGATCGGACGACATTGGGCGTGGTATGCCATCATTGCCCTTGGATAGGACACACGATCAGAGATGTCGGGCATAGTATGCCCGCATCGCCTTTGGGCAGCACACAGCCTCCAATGGTGTTGAGCGTGACATGCCATCATCACCATTGGGCAGTACAGGCGGTTGGACGACGTCGGGCATGACGCGCCATCTTTGCTCTTGGACATCACACACGATTGGACGACGTCGGGTGTGGAATGCCATCATCGCCTATGGACACAATACACGGTCGGACGATGTCGTGCGTGCCATGCCATCATCTTCCTTAGACTACATACTCGGTCGAACGACATCGTGTGTGGCACGCCATCATCGCCCTTGGACTGCACACACGGTTGGACGACTTCGGGCGTGGCATGGCATTATCAGCCTTGGACAGCATAGACGGTAAGACTATGTCAAGCTTGGCATGCCATCATAGCCCTTGGCCAGTATACACAGTCGGACGACCTCGGCCTTGCCAATGCCATCATCGCACTTGGAATGCACACAAGGTTGAACGACGTCGGGCGTGGTATGCTATCATTGCCCTTGGAAAGCATACATTATCGGACGACATCGAGCGTGGCATGTTATCATCTCCCTTGGATTGCACACATGGTCGGACGACGTTACGCATGTCCATGCTACCATCGCCCTTGGGAAGCACACACGGTCTGACGACGTAGGGCGTGGCATACCAACATTGCCAGTGGACAGCAAATTTGGAGAAGTCGAGCGTGACATGGCATCTTCTCCCTTGGAGAGCACACACGGTGGGATGACGTCGGGTGTGGCATAACATTATCTCCGTTGGACAGCATACACGGTCAGACTACGTCTGGCGTGGGATGCCATCATGGCCCTTGGCCAGCACACACAGTCGGATGACCTCGGCCGTGGCAATGCCATAACTGCTCTTGGGATGCAAACAAGGTCGAACGACGTCGGGTGTGGCATGCCATCATCGCTCATGGAAAGCATTCACAATCAGACGACGTCGGGCGTGGCATGTTATCATTGCCCTTTGACAGTAGGCACGATCAGAGGATGTTAGGCTTGGCATGCCCACATGGCCATTGGGAAGAAGACACGGTCAGATAACATCGGGCATGGCATGACATCATCGCAATTAAGCAGCACACGCAGTCGAACAACGTCGGGCACAACATGCCATCATCGCCATTGGGCACCACACGCAGTCGGACGACATTAGGCATGACATGACATCTTTTCCCTTGTACAGCACACAAGATTAAACAACGTCGGGTGTGGCATGCCATCATGACCCTTGGACAACATACATGGTTGAACGTTGTCCGGCGTGGAATGCCCGCATGTCCCATGGGCAGCACACACAGTACGATGACATCGGGAGTGGCATGCCATTATCGCCATTGGTCACCACATGTGGTCGGATGACGTCTGGCGTGACATGGCATCTTTTCCCTTGGACAGCACACACGGTGAAATGACTTCGGGCGTGGCATGCCATAATCGCCCTTGGACAACGTACACAATCAGATTACGTAAGGCGTGGCATGCCGTCATAGCCCTTGGCCATCACACAAAGTAGGACGATGTTGGGTGTTGCAGTCCATCATCGCCCTTTGACATCATACACAGGGTTGGAAATCATCTGGCGTGGCATGTTATCACCACCCTTGGACTGCACACATTGTCGGACGATAGTTAGCGTGGCCATGCTAGTATCTCATTGGGTTGCACAAACGGCCAGACGACATTGAGCGTTTAATGCCATCATTGTGCTTTGGACAGCACCGACGGTCGGACGACGTTGATGTGGCATGCCATCATCGCCTTTGGACTGCACACACGGATGGACGACGTTGGGCGTGGCAGGCCATCATCGCCCTTGTGCAGCTCACACAGTCGGACGATGTTGACCGTGGCAATGCCATCATCGCCCTTGGAATGCGCACACAATCGGACGCATCAGGCATGGTATGCCATCATTGCCCTTAGACACCACACACGATCGGATACGTTTGGCGTGGCATGACCGCATGGCCCTTGGGCAGCACACACTGTCCGATGACGTCGAGCGTGGCATGCCATCATCACCTTGGGCAGCACACACGGTTGGACAACGTCAGGCATGATGCGCCATCTTTGTTCTTGCATAGCACACACGGTTGGACGACGTCGGGCGTGGCATGCCATCATCGCCCTTGGACAGAATACTCAGTTGAAAGACGTCGTGCGTGGAATACCATCATCGCCCTTGGACTGCATACACGGTTGAACGACATCGGACGTAGCATGCCATCATCGCCCTTAGATAGCATACACGGTCGGACTACGTCGGGTGTGGCATTCCATAATCCTACTAGGAACGAACACACGGTCGGATGAAGTTAGGCGTGGCATGCCATCATCACAATTGAACAACATTCAAAGGGAAGGAAGACGTCATGTGTGGTAGGCCATCATCGCCCTTGGACAATATACACAGGGTCAGACAGTGTCGGGCGTGCAATGCCATCATTGCCCTTTGATAGCATACACGGTCGGACGACGTCTGGCGAGGCATGTAATCATCACCCTTGGATTGAACACATGGTTGGACGATAGGTAGTCTGGCAATGCTATCATTGCCCTTGGGCTCCACAAAAGACAGACGATGTCGGGCGTTAAATGCCATCATTGCCCTTTGGACAGCACAGACGGTCGATCGACGTTAACGTGGAATGCTATCATCGCCTTTTAACTGCACACAAGAATGAACGATGTCGAGCCTGGCATGCCATCATCTCCCTTTTGCAGCACAGACGGTCGGACAATGTTGGCCGTGGCAATTCCATCATCGCCCTTGGAATGCACACACAATCGGACGACGTCAGGCGTGGTATGCCATTATTGCCCTTGGATAGTACACACGATCGGACACGTCGGGCATGGCATGCCCGCATGGCCCTTAGGCAGCACACAGTCGGAGGACGTCGGGGGTGGCCTTCCATAATCACCATTGGGCAGCACACGCGGTCGGACGACGTCGGGCATGACACAACATCTTTTCCCTTGGACAACACACAGGGTCGAACGATGTCGGGCTTAGCATGCCATCATCGTCCTTGGACAGCATACATGGTCGGACGACGTTGGGCGTGCCATTCCATCATCGCCCTTACAAAGCATACAGAATCAAACAAAGTCGGGTGTGGCATGTTATCATCGTCCTTGGACAACACACACAATCGTAGGACGTCGGGCGTGGCTTGCACGCATGGCCCTTGTGCCGAACACACGATCAGATGACATCGATTGTGGCATGCCATCAACGCCCTTGGGAAGCACACATGGTCGGACGACGTCGGGCGTGGCTTACAATCATCGCCTTTGGACAGCACACACAGTGGGACGACGTTGGGCGTGGCATGCCATTATTGCCCTTGGATAGCATAAACGATTGGACTACATCAAGCGTGGCATGCCATCATGACCCTTAGCCAGCAACCAAGGAAGAACGAAGTCGCGCGTGGCAGGACAACATCGCCCTTGGACAACATACATAGGGTCGGACAATGTCGGGCATGCCATGCCATCATCGCCCTTGGATACCATATGAAGTCGGATGACGTCTGGCGTGGCATTTTTTCATCACCCTTGGACTGCACACATGGTCGGGCGACGGTTAGCGTGGAAATGTTAGTATCTCCCTTGGGCTGCACAAATTGCCAAACGATGTGGGGCGTTAAATGCCATCATTGCACTTTGGAAAGCACCGATGGTCAGACAACGTCAATGTGGCATGCCATCATCGCCTTTGGACTGCAACACGGATTGACGACGTCTGGTGAGGCAGGCGATCATCGCCCTTGTGCAGCTGACACAATTGGACGATGTTGGCCGTGGCAATGCCACCATCGCCCTTGGAATGAACACACGATCGGACGACATCGGGCATGGTATGCCATCATTTCCCTTGGATAGCACACACGATCGGACACGTAAGGCATGGCATGCCCGCATGGACTTTGGGCAGCACACATCGTCCAATGATGTCGAGCGTGACATGCCATCATCACTATTGGGCAGTACACGCGGTTAAACGATGTCGGGCATGACGCGCCATCTTTGCTCTTGGACATCACACACGATTGGATGATGTCGGGCGTGGCATGCCATCATTGCCTATGGACACAATACATGGTCGGACGATGTTGTGCGTGGCATGCCATCATCGTCCTTGGACTGCATACTCGGTCGGATGACATCGTGCGTGGCATGCCATCATCTCCCTTAGACTGCATACGCGGTCGGACTACGTCGATCGTGGCATGCCATCATCGCCCTTGGAACAAACACACGGTCGGATGAAGTCGGGTTTGACATGCCGTCATCGCCTTTCGACAACACACACGGTCGGACGACGTCGGGCGTGGCATGCCATTATTGCCCTCAAATAGCATACACGGTCGGACTACATCAAGCGTGGCATGCCATCATGAACCTTGGCCAGCACCCACGGTAGGACAAAGTCGCGCATGGCAGGCCATCATCGCCCTTGGACAACATACATCGGGTCGTATTATGTCGGGCATGGCATGCCATCATCGCCCTTGGATAGCATACGCGGTCAGATGACGTCTGGTGTGGCATGTTATCATCACCCTTGGACTGCAAACATGGTCGGACGAAGGTTAGCGTGGCCATGCTAGTATCGCCTTGGGCTGTACAAACGGCTAGACGACGTCGAAAATTAAATGCCATCATTACGCTTTGGACAGCAGCGACGGTCGGACGACGTAGATGTGGCATGCCATCATCGCCTTTGGACTGCACACACGGATGGTTGACGTCGGGTGTGGTAGGCCATCATATCCCTTGTGCAGCTCATACTGTCGGACGATGTTGTCCACAGTAATGCCATCATCGCCCTTGGAATGGACACTAAATCGGACGAAGTCGGGTGTGGTATGCCATGATTGCCTTTGGACACCACACACGATCGGACTTGTCGGACATGGTATGCCCGCATGCCCTTAGGCAGCACACACTGTCCGATGACGTCGAGCGTGGCATGCCATCATCACCATTGGGCAGCACACGCGGTTGGACAACGTCGAGCATGATGCGCCATCTTTGCACTTGTAAAGCACATACAGTAAGACGACGTCAGGCGTGGCATGCCATCATCGCCCTTGGGCAGAATACACGGTCAAAAAAAGTCATGCGTGGCACGGTTGAAAGACATCGGGCGTGGCATGCCATCATCGCCCTTGGACAGCACAAATGGTCGAATGACATTCTGCGTTGCATGCCTACATGCCATCATTGCCCTTGGATAGCACGCGCGGTCAGACAACGTCGGGCGTGACGTGCCATCTATACCTTTGGACAACACATACGGTGGGACGACATCGGGCGTGGCATGCTCTTATCGCCCTTGGAAAGAATACATGGTTGGACGACGTCAGGAGTGGCATTCCATCATAGCCCTTGGAATGAAAACACGATCGAATGATGTCCGGCGTGGCATGACATCATCGCAATTGGACCACATACATAGGGTCGGACGATGTCAGGCTTGGCATGCCATCATCTCTCTTGGACAACATACACGGTAAGACGACGTCGGGCGTGCCATCCCATCAGCGCCCTTTGAAAGCGTACACGATCGTACGACGTCAGGTGTGGCATGATATAATCGCCCTTGGACAAGACACAAGATTTGATGACTTCAGGCGTGGCATGCCCGCATATCCCTTGGTTAGCACACACGGTCGTATGATGTTGAGCGTGGCATAACATTATCGCCCATGGAAAACACACACGATCAGGCTACATCGGGTGTAGCATGCCATTATCGTCCTTGAGAAGCACACACAGTTGGACAACGTCGGGCGTGGTATCCCATCATCGCACTTGGAAAGAAATCATGATCGAACGACGCCGGGCATGGCATGATATCATCACCTTTGGACAGCACACACGATTGGACATTGTAGGGCTCGGCATGCCCGCATAGCCCTTGGGAAGGACACACAGTAGGATGACATGGGGTGTGGCATGCCATCATCGCCCTTGGGAAGCACACACGGTCGGGCGACATCGGGCATGGATTACTATCATCGCCTTGGGACAGCACACACAGTGGGACGATGTCGGGCGTGGCATGCCATTATTGCCCTTTGATAGCATACACGGTCGGACTACGTCAATCGCGGCATGCAATCATGACCCTTAGCAAGCACCCACGGTAGGAATAAGTCGCGCATGGCAGGCCATCATCGGCCTTGGACAACATACATAGGGTCGGACAATGTCGGGCATGGCATGCCATCATCATCCTTGGATAAAATATACGGTCAGATGACGTCAAGCGTGGCATGTTATCATCACCCTTGGACTGCACACATCATCGGACGACTCTTAGCGTGGCCATGCTAGTATCGCCTTGGGAAGCACAAACGGCAAGACGACGTCGAGCGTTTAATGCCATCATTGCGCTTTGGACATCATCGACGGTCGAACGACGTCGATGTGGCATGCCATCATCGCCTTTGGACTGCACACACGGATGTACGACGTCGGGCGTGGCATGCCATCATCGCCCTTGTGCAACTCACACAGTCGGACAATGTTGGTCGTGGCAATTCCATCAGCGCCCTTGGAATGCACACAAAATCGGACGCATCGGGCATGGTATGCCACATTTCCCTTAGACAACACACACAATCGGACACGTCGGGCGTGGCATGCCCGCATAGCCCTTGGTCAGCACACACTTTCCGATGACGTCGAGCGTGGCATGCCATCATCACCTTGGGCAGCACACACGGTTGGACAATGTCGGGCATGATGCACCATCTTTGCTCTTGGATAGCACACACGGTTGGACGACGTCGGGTGTGACATGCCATCATCACAATTGAAAAACATACAAAGGGAAGGAAGACGTCGTATGTGGTAGGCCATCATCGCCCTTGGACAGCATACACAGGGTCGGACAATGTCGGGCGTGCAATGCCATCATGTCCATTGGATAGCATACATGGTCGGACGGCGTCTAGCGTGGCATGTAATAATCACCCTTGGACTGAAGACATGGTTGGACGACGGTTAGTCTGGCAATGCTGTCATCGCCCTTGGGCTCCACAAAAAAAGACGACGTCGGGCGTTAAATGCCATCATTTCCCTTTGGACAGAACAGACGGTCAGTCGACGTCAACGTGGAGTGCTATCATCGCCTTTTAACTGCACACAAGAATGAACAATGTAGAGCATGGCATGCCATCATCTCCTTTTGCAGCACACACGGTCGGACGATGTTGGCCGTGGCAATTCCATCATCGCCCTTGGAATGCACACAAAATCGGACGACGTCGAGCGCGGTATGCCATCATTGCCCTTGGATAGAACACACGATCGGACACGTCGGGCATGGCATGCCCACATGGCCCTTAGGTAGCATACACGGTCGGATGACGTCGGGCGTGGCCTTCCATCATCACCATAAGGCAGCACACGCGGTCGGACGACGTCGGGCATGACACGACATATTTTCCCTTGGACAGCACACACGATCGGACGACGTCATCCGTGGCATTCAATCATTGCCGTTGGACACAATACATAGTCGGACGATGTCGTGCGTGGCATGCCACCAACGCCCTTGGATTGCATACTATGTCGAACGACATCGGGCGTGGCATGCCATCATCGCCCTTGGACTGCTTACACGGTCGGACTACCTCAGTCGTGGCATGCCATCATCGCCCTTGGAACGAACACATGGTCGGATGAAGTCGGGTGTGGCATGCCATCATCACAATTCGACAACGTACCAAGGGACGGACGACGTTAGGCATGTCATGCCATATCGCCCTTGGAAAGCATATATGGTCAGACGACGTCGAGCATGTCATGCCATCATCGCCCTTGGAAAGCATACATGATTGGATGACCTCGAGTGTGGCATGTTATCATCGCCCTTGGACAGCACAAACGATCAGACTAAGATGGGCGTGGCATGCAAGTATGGCCCTTGGGCAGCATACACGGTCGGTTGACTACGGGCGTAGCATGCCATACTCTCCATTGGGCAGCACATTCAGAGACGTCGAGCGTGACAAGCCATCTTCGCCCTTGGATATCACACACGGTGGGACGACTTCGGGCTTGGTATGGCATGATAACCCTTGGACAGCTTAGATGGTAAGACTACGTCAAGCGTGGCATGTCATCATGGCCCTTGGCCAGCACACACAGTCGAACGACCTCGGCCGTGCCAATGCCATCATCACACTTGGAATGCAAACAAGGTTGAACGACGTCGGGTGTGGCATGCCATCATCGCCCTTGGAAAGCATACATGATCAGACGACGTCGGGCGTGGCATGTTATCATCCCCCTTTGACAGTACGCACGATCGGAGGATGTCAGGCGTGGCATTCCCACATGGCCATTGGGAAGAACACACGCTCAGATAACGTCGGGCGTGGCATGACATCACCGCCATTAAGCAGCACACGCGGTCGGACAACGTCGGGCGCAACATGCCATCATCTCCATTGCGCACCACACGCAGTCGAACGACGTTAGGCGTGACTTCTCATTTTCTCCCTTGGACAGCACACACAATTGGACGACGTCGAGAGTGTCATGCCTTCATCACCCTTGGACAACATACATGGTCTGACGACGTCCGGCGTGGAATGACCGCATGGCCCTTGGGCAGCACACATAGTTGGATGACATCGGGTGTGGCATGCCATTATCACCCTTGGACAGCATACACAATCAGACTACGTAAGGCATGTCATGCCGTCATAGCCCTTGCCCAGCACACACAGTAGGACGACGTTGGGCGTTGCAGTCCATCATCTCCCTTGGACAACATACATAGGGTCGAAAACTATCGGGCGTGGCATGCCATCATTGCCCTTGGATAGCACGCGCGGTCAGACAACGTCGGGCGTGACGTGCCATCTTTATTCTTGGACAGCACATACGGTGGCACGACATCGAGCGTGGCATGCTATTATCGCCCTTGGAAAGAATACACAGTTGGACGACGTCAGGCATGGCATGCCATCATATCTCTTGGAATGAACACACGATCGGATGATGTCGGGCGTGGCATTCCATCATCACAATTGGACCACATATAAAGAGTCGGAGGACGTCAGGCTTGGCATGCCATCATCTCCCTTGGACAGCATACACGGTAAGACGACGTCGGGCGTGCCATCCCATCAGCACCCTTTGAAAGCATACACGATCAGAAGACGTAGGTTGTGGCATGATATCATCGCCCTTGGACAAGACACAAGATTGGAAGACGTCAGGCGTGGCATGCCCGCATAGCCCTTGGTTAGCACACACGGTTGGATGACGTCGAGTGTGGCATGACATCATTGCCCTTGGACAACACACATTATCGGGTTACGTCGGGTGTAGCATGCCATCATCGACCTTGAGCAGCACACACGGTCGGACAATGTCGGGCGTGGCATCCCATTATCGCACTTGGAAAGAAATCATGATCGAACGACGTCGGGCATGGAATGATATTATCGCCTTTGGACAACTCACATCATTGGACATCGTAGGGCTCGGCATGCCCGCATAGACTTTGGGAAGGTCACACGGTAGGATGACATGGAGTGTGGCATTCCATCATCGCCCTTGGGAAGCATACACGGTCGGACAACGTCGGGCGTGGCTTACAATTATCGCCTTTGGACAGCACACACAGTGGGACGACGTCAGGCATGGCATGCCTTTATATCCCTTGGATAGCATAAACGATGGACTACGTCAAGCGTGGCATGCCATCATGACCCTTGGCCAGCATCCACAGTAGGACCAAGTCGCGCGTGGTAGGCCAACATCGCCCTTGGAGAGCATACATAGGGTCGGACAATGTCGGGCATGCCATGCCATCTTCGCCCTTGGATACCATACACAGTCGGATGACGTCTGGTGTGGCATGTTATCATCACCCTTGGACTACACACATGGTCGGGCGACGGTTAGCGTGGCAGTGCTAGTATCTCCTTTGGGCTGCACAATTTGCCAGATGACGTGGGGCGTTTAATTCCCTCATTGGATTTTGGACAGCACCGACGGTCGAACGACGTCAATGTGGCATGCCATAATCGCCTTTGGACTGCAACACAGATTGACGACGTCTGGCGAGGTAGGCCATCATCGCCCTTGTGCAGCTGACACAGTCGGACGATATTGGCCGTGGCAATGCCATCATCGCCCTTGGAATGCACACACGATCGGATGACATCGGGCGTGGTATACCATCATTGCCCTTGGATAGCACACACGAGCAGACACGTCGGGCATGGCATGCCCGCATGTCCTTTGGGCAGCACACAACGTCCAATGATGTCGAGCGTGACATGGCATTATCACCATTGGGTAGTACAGGCGGTTGGACGACGTCGGGCATGACGCGCCATCTTTGCTTTTGGACAACACACACCATTGAACGACGTAGGGCGTGGCATGCCATCATCGCCTATGGACACAATACACGGTTGGACGATGTCGTGCGTGCCATGCCATCATCGTCCTTAGACTGCATACTCGGTCGAACGACATCGTGTGTCGCATGCTATCATCGCCCTTGGACTGCACACACGATCGGACACGTCGGGCATGGCATGCCCGCATGTCCCTTAGGCAGCACACACGGTCGGATGAGGTCGGGCGTGTCCTTCCATCATCACCATTGGGCAGCACACGCGGTCAGACGACGTTGGGCATGACACGCCATCTTTTCCCTTGAACATCACACACGATCGGACGACGTTGACCGTGGCATTCCATCATCTCCCATGGACACAATACACAGTCGGATGATGTCGTGTGTGGCATGCCATCATCGCCCTTGGATTGCATACTCGGTCGAACAACATCGGGCGTGGCATGCCATCATCGCCCTCGGACTACATACGGGGTCGGACTACCTCGGTGGTGGAATGTCATCATCGCCCTTGGAACGAACACACGGTTGGATGAAAACGGGTGTGGCATGCCATCATCACAATTGGACAGCATACAAAGGGTCGGACGACGTTAGGCATGGCATGCCATATCGCCCTTGGAAAGCATATATGGTCAGACGACGTTGAGAGTGCCATGCCATCATCGCCCTTAGAAAGCAGACACGATCGGATTACCTCGAGTGTGACATGTTATCATCTTCATTGGACAACACAAACGATCAGATTACGATGGGCGTGGCATTCCAGTATGGCCCTTGGGCAGCACACGCTGTAAGACGACCTCAGCCGTGGCAACGCCATCATTGCTCTTTGAATGCAAACAAGGTCAAACGACGTCGGGCGTGGTATGCTATCATTTCCCTTGGAATGCATACACTATCGGACGACGTCTGGCGTGGCATGAAATCATCACCCTTGGACTGCGCACATGGTCGGGCGAGGGTTAGCATGGCAATGCTAGTATCTCCCTTGGGCTGCACAAATTTCAAGACGACGTGGGGCGTTATATGCAATAATTGCACTTTGGACAGCACCGACGGCCGGACGACGTCAATGTGGAATGCCATCATCGCCTTTGGACTGCAACATGGATGGACGATGTCTGGGGAGGCAGGCCATCATCTCCCTTGTGCAGCTGACACTATCGGACGATGTTGGCCGTGGCAATGCCATCATCGCCCTTGGAATGCACAAACGATTGGATGACATCGGGCGTGGTATGCCATCATTGCCCTTGGATAGCACACACGATGGAACACGTCGGGCATGGCATGCCCGCATCGCCTTTGGGCAGCACACAACGTCCAATGTTGTCGAGCTTGACATTCCATCTTCACCATTGAGCAGTACACGCGGTTGGACGACGTCGGGCATGACGCACCATCTTTGATCTTGGACAGCACACACGATTGGACGACGTCGGGCGTGGAATGCCATCATCGCCTATGTACACAATACACGGTCGTACAATGTCGTGTGTGGCATGCCATCATCGTCTTTAGACTGCATACTCGGTGGAATGACATCGTGTGTGGCATGCCATCATCGCCCTTGGACTGCACACATGATGGGACGACTTCGGGCGTGGCATGACATTATCACCCTTGGACAGCATACACGGTCATACTATGTCAAGCGTGGCATGCCATCATGGCCCTTGGCCATCACACACAGTCGGACGACCTCTGTCGTGCCAATGCCATCATCGCACTTGGAGTACACACAAGGTTGAACGACGTCGGTCGTGGTATGCTATCATTGCCTTTGGGAAGCATACACTATCGGACGACGTCGAGCGTGGCATGTTATCATATCCCTTGGATTGCACACACGATATGACGACGTTAGGCGTGGCAATGCTACCATCGCACATGGGAAGCACACACGGTCTGACGACGTCGGGCGTGGCATTCCATCATTGCCAGTGGGCAGCAAATTAGGAGAAGTCGAGCGTGACATGGCATCTTCTCCGTTGGAGAGCACACACGGTGGGATGATGTCGGGTGTGGCATAACATTATCGCCGTTGGACAGCATACACGGTCGGACTACGTCTGGCGTGGGATGCCATCATGGCCCTTGGCCAGCACACACAATCGGATGACCTCGGCCGTGGCAATGCCATCAGTGCTCTTGGAATGCAAACAAGGTCGAACGACGTCGGGTGTGGCATGCCATCATCGCCCTTGGACAGCATACACGATCAGACGACGTCGGGCATGGCATGTTATCATCGCCCTTTGATAGTAGGCACGATCGGAAGATGTTACGCGTGGCATGCCCACATGGCCATTGGGAAGAAGACTCGGTCAGATAACATCAGGCATGGCATGATATCATCTCCATTAAGCAGCACACGCAGTCGGACAACGTCGGGCGCAGCATGCCGTCATCGCCATTGGGCACCACACGCAGTCGGACGACATTAGGCGTGACATGACATCTTTGGCCTTGTACAACACACAAGATTAAACAACGTCGGGTGTGGCATGCCATCATCACCCTTGGACAACATACATGGTCGAACGACGTTCGGCGTGGAATGCCCGCATGTCCCATGGGCAGCACGCACAGTCTGATGACATCAGGAGTGGCATGCCATTATCGCCATTGGGCAGCACACGTGGTCGGACGACGTCGGGTGTAACATGCCATCTTCGCCCTTGGACAGCACACACGGTTTATTGACTTCGGGCGTGGCATGCCATAATCGCCCTTGGACAACATACACAATCAGACTACGTAAGGCGTGGCATGCCTTCATAGCCCTTGGCCAGCACACACAGTAGGATGATGTTGGGTGTTGCAATCCATCATCGCCCTTGGACAGCATACACAGGGTCGGAAATCGTCTGGCGTGGCATGTTATCATCACCCTTGGACTGCACACATCATCGGACGACAGTTAGCGCGGCCATCCTAGTATCGCCTTTGACTGCACAAACGTCCAGACGATGACGAGTGTTTAATGCCATCATTGCGCTTTGGACAGCACCGACGGTCGGACGACGTCGATGTGGCATGCCATCATCGCCTTTGGACTGCACACACGGATGGACGACGTCGGGCGTAGCAGGCCATCATCGCCCTTGTGCAGCTCACTCAGTCAAACGATGTTGGCCGTGGCAATGGCATCATCGCCCTTGGAATGCACACACAATCGGACGCATTGGGCATGGTAAGCCATCATTGCCCTTAGACACCACACACGATCGGACACATCGGGCGTGGCATGCCCGCATGGCCCTTGGGCAGCACACACTGTCCGATGACGTCGAGCGTGGCATGCCATCATCACCTTGGGCAGCACACACGGTTGGACAACGTCGGGCATGATGCGCCATCTTTGCTCTTGCATAGCACACACGGTGGGACGACGTCGAGCGTGGCATGCCATCATCTCCCTTGGACAGAATACTCAGTTTAAAGACTTCGTGCCTGGAATACCATCACCGCCCTTGGACTGCATACACGGTTGAACGACATCAGGCGTAGCATGCCATCATCTCCCTTGGATAGCATACTCGGTCGGACTACGTCGGGTGTTGCATGTCATAATCGTACTTGGAACGAACACACAGTCGGATGAAATTGGGCGTGGCATGCCATCATCACAATTGAACAACATTCAATGTGAAGGAAGATGTAATGTGTGGTAGGCCATCATTGCCCTTGGACAACATACACAGGGTTGGACAATGTCGGGCGTGCAATGCCATCATTGCCCTTTGATAGCATACACGGTCGGACGGCATCTGGCGTGGCATGTAATCATCACCCTTGGATTGAACACATGGTTGGACAACGGTTAGTTTGGCAATGCTATCATTGCCCTTGGGCTCCGCAAAAGATAGACGACGTCGGGCGTTAAATGCCATCATTGCCCTTTAACTGCACACAAGAATGAACGATGTCAAGCGTGGCATGCCATCATCTCCCTTTTGCAGCACACACGGTCGGACGATGTTGGTCGTGGCATGCCATCATCGCCCTTGGAATGCACACACAATCGGACGACGTCAGGCGTGGTATGCCATTATTGCCCTTAGATAGCACACACGATCGGACACGTCAGGCATGGCATGCCTGCATGGCCCTTAGGCAGCACACACAGTCGGATGACGTCAGGGGTGGCCTTCCATCATCACCATTAGGCAGCACACGCGGTCAGACGACGTCGGGCATGACACAACATCTTTTCCCTTTGACAGCACACAAGATCAGACGACATCGGCCGTGGCATTCCGTCATCGCCCATGGACACAATACACGATCGGACGATGTCATGCGTCGCATGCCATCATCGCCCTTGGATTGCATACTCGGTCAAACGACATCGGGCGTGGCATGCCATCATCGCCCTCGGACTGCATACACGGTTGGACTACCTCAGTCGTGGCATAACATCATCGCCCTTGGAACGAACACACGGTCAGATGAAGTCGGGCGTGGCATGCCATCATCATAATTGGACAGCATACAAAGGGTCGGACGACATTAGGCATGGCATGCCATATCGCCCTTGGAAAGCATATATAGTAAGACGACGTCGAGCGTGCCATGCCATCATTGCCCTTTGAAAGCATACACGATCGGATGACCTCGAGTGTGGCGTGTTATCATCGCCCTTGGACAGCAAAAACGATCAGACTACGATGGGCGTGGCATGCCAGTATGGCACTTGGGCAGCACACACGGTCGGTTGACTATGGGCGTAGCATGCCATCATCGCCATGGGCAGCACATATAGAGATGTCGAGCGTGACATGCCATCTTTGCCCTTGGACAGCACAGACGGTAGGACGACTTCGGGCGTGGCATGGAATTATCAGCCTTGGACAGCATAGACGGTCAGACTACGTCAAGCGTGGTATGCCATCATGGCCCTTTGCAAGCACACACAGTCGGACGACCTCGGCCGTGCCAATGCCATCATTGCACTTGGAATGCAAACAAGGTCGAACGACGTCGGGTGTGGCATGCCATCATCGCCCTTGGAAAGCATACACAATCAGACAACGTTGGGCATGGCATGATATCATCGCCTTTGGACAGCTCACACGATTGGACATCGTAGGGCTCGGAATGCACGCATAACCCTTGGGAAGGACACACGGTAGGATGACATGGGGTGTGGCATGCCAATATCTCCCTTGGGAACCACACACGATTGGACAACGTTGGGCGTGGCTTACAATCATCGCCATTGGACAGCACACACAGTGGGACGAAATCGGGCGTGGCATGCCATTATTGCCCTTGGATAGCATAAACGATCAGACTACGTCAAGCGTGGCATGCCATCATCGCCATTGGGAAGCACATATAGAGATGTCGAGCGTGACATGCCATCATTGCCCTTGGACAGCACACACGGTAGGACGACTTCGGGCGTGGCATGGCATTATCACCCTTGGACAGCATAGACGGTCAGACTACGTCAAGCGTGGTATGCCATCATGGGCCTTGGCAAGCACACACAGTCGGACGACCTCGGCCGTGCCAATTCCATCATTGCACTTGGAATGCAAACAAGGTCGAACGACGTCGGGTGTGGCATGCCGTCATCGCCCTTGGAAAGCATACACAATCAGACAACGTTGGGCATGGCATGATATCATCGCCTTTGTACAGCTCACACGATTGGACATCGTAGGGCTCGGAATGCACGCATAGCCCTTGGGAAGGACACACGGTAGGATGACATGGGGTGTGGCATGCCATCATCTCCCTTGGGAAGGACACACGGTTGGACAATGTTGGGCGTGGCTTACCATCATCGCCATTGGACAACACACACAGTGGGACGAAATCGGGCGTGGCATGCCATTATTGCCCTTGGATAGCATAAACGATCAGACTACGTCAAGAGTGGCATGCCATCATGACCCTTGGCAAACACCCACGGTATGACGAAGTCGCGCGTGGCAGGCCAACATCGCCCTTGGACAGCATACATAGGGTCGGACAATGTCGGGCATGTACTGCCGTCATCGCCCTTAGATAGCATACGCAGTCGGATGACGTCAGGCGTGGCATGTTATCATCACCCTTGGACTGCACACATGGTCGGGCGACGGTTAGCGTGGCAATGCTAGTATCTCGCTTGGGATTCACAAATTGCTTGACGACGTGGGGCGTTATATGTCATCATTGCAATTTTGACAGCACCGACGGTCGAACGACGTCAATGTGGCATGCTATCATTGCCTTTGAACTACAACACGGATTGACGACGTCTGGCGAGGCAGGCCATCGTCGCCCTTGTGCAGCTGACACCGTCGGACGATGTTGGCCGTGGCAATGCCATCATCGCCCTTGGAATGCACACACGATCAGACGACATCGGGCGTGGTTTGCCATCATTGCCCTTGGATAACACACACGATCGGATACGTCAGGCATGGCATGCCCGCATGGCCTTTGGGAAGCACACAACGTCCAATGATGTCGAGCGTGACATGCCATCACCACTATTGGGCATTACACGCGGTTGGACGATGTCGGACATGACACGCCATCTTTGCTATTGGACAACACACACTATTGGACGACGTCGGGCGTGGCATGCCATCATCGCCTTTTGACACAATACACGGTCGGCCGATGTCATGCGTGCCATGCCATCATCGTCCTTAGACTGCATTCTTGGTCGGACGACATCGTGTGTGGCATGCCATCATTGCCCTTGGACTGCAAGCACGATCGGACACGTCGGGCATGGCGTGCCGGCATCGCCCTTAGGCACCACACACGGTCGGATGACGTCGGGTGTGTCCTTCCATTATCACCATTGGGAAGCACACGCGGTCGGACGACGTCGGGCCTGACATGCCATCTTTTCCCTTGGACAGCACACACGATCGGACGACGTCAGCCGTGGCATTCCATCATTGCCCATGGACACAATACACGGTCGGACGATGTCGTGTGTGGCATGCCATCATCACCCTTGAAAAGCATATATGGTCTGACGACGTTGAGCGTGCCATGCCATCATCGCCCTTGGAACGCATACACGATCGGATGACCTCGAGTGTGGCATGTTATCATCACCTTTGGACAGCATTAACGATCAAACTACGATGGGCGTGGCATGTCAGTGTGGCCCTTGGGCAGCACACTCGGTCGGTTGACTACGGGCATAGCATGCCATTATCGCCATTGGGCAACACATTCAGAGACGTCGAGCGTGACATGCCATCTTCGCCCTTGGACAGAACACATGGTGGAACGACTTCGGGCGTGGCATGGCATGGCATTATCACCCTTGGCCCTTAGGTAAAACACACAGTCGGATGATGTCGGGCGTGGCCTTCAATCATCACAATTGGGCAACACATACGGTCGGACGACGTCGGACATTACACACCATCTTTCCCCTAGGATAGCACACACGATTGTACGACGTCGGCCGTGGCATTCCATCATCAGCCATGGACACAATACACGGTCGGACGATGTCGTGCGTGGCTTGCCATCATTGCTCTTGGATTACATAATCGGTCAAACGACATCGGGCGTGGCATGCCATCATTGCCATCAGACTGCGTACACGGTCGGACTACCTCGGTCTGATGATGTCAGGTGTGGCATGCCATCATCACAATTGGACAGCATACAAAGGGTCGGACGATGTTAGGCATGGCATGCCATATCGCCCTTGGAAAGCATATATGGTCAGACGACGTCGAGTGTGCCATGCCATAATCTCCCTTGGAAATCAGACACGATCGGATGACCTCGAGTGTGGCATGTTATCATCGCCCTTGGACAGCAAAAACAATCAGACTATGATGGGCGTGGCATGCCTTTATGGCCCTTGGGCAGCACACACGGTCGGTTGACTACGGGCGTAGCATGCCATCATCGCCATTGGGCAGCACATTCAGAGACGTCGAGCGTGGCATGCCATCTTCTCCCTTCGACAGCACACACGGTGGGACGACTTCGGGCATGGCATGGCATTATCACCCTTGGATAGCATAGACGGTCAGACTACGTCAAGCGTGGCATGCCATCATGGCCCTTGTCCAGCACACATAGTCAAGCGTGGCATGCCATCATCGCCCTTGGACAGCACGTGCGGTCAGACAATGTCGGGCGTGACGTGCCATCGTTGCCCTTGGAAAACACATACCGTGGGACGACATCGGGCGTGGCATGCCAATATCGCCACTGGAAAGAATACACAGTTGGACGACGTCAGGTGTGGCATGCCATCATAGCTCTTGGAATGAACACACAATCGGATGATGGCGAGCGTGGCATGCCATCATCGCAATTGGACCACATATACAGGGTCGGACGACGTCAGGCTTGGCATGCCATCATCTCCCTTAGATAGCATACACGGTCAGAAAACTTCGGGTGTGCCATCCCATCAGCGCCCTTTTAAAGCATACACGATCGGACGATGTCGGGTGTGGCATGATATCATCTCCCTTGGTCAAGACACAAGATTGGACGACGTCAGGCGTGGCATGCCTGCATAGCCATTGGTTAGCACACACGGTCGGATGACGTCGAGCGTGGCATGACATCATCACCCTTGGACAGCACACACGATCAGCCTACGTCGGGTGTAGCATACCATCATCGACCTTGAGCAGCACACACGGTCGCACAACGTCGGGCGTGGCATCCCATCATCGCACTTGGAAAGAAATCATGATCGAACGATGCCGAGCATGGCATGATATCATCGCTTTTGGACAGAACACATGATTAAACATCGTAGAGCTTCGCATGCCTGCATGGCCCTTTGGAAGGAAAAACGGTAGGATAACATGTGGTGTGGCATGCCATCATCGTCCTTGGGAAGCACACACGGTCGGACGACATCGGGCGTGGCTTACCATCATAGCCTTTGGACTGCACACAGTGGGATGATTTCGGGCGTGGCATGCCATTACTGCCCTGGATGGCATACACGGTCGGACTACGTCAATCATGGCATGCCATCATGACCCTTGGCCAGCACCCACGGTAGGACGAAGTCGCGTGGCAGGACAACATCGCCCTTGGACAGCATACATAGGGTCGGACAATGTCGGGCATGGCATGCCATCATCGGCCTTGGATAGCATACGCGGTCGGATGACGTCTGGCGTGGCATGTTATCATCACTCTTGGACTGCACACATGGTCGGACGATGGTTAGCGTGGCAATGCAAGTATCGCCCTTGGGCTGCACAAATGGCCAGACGACGTCGGGCATTAAATGCCATCATTGCACTTTTGACTGCACTGACGGTCGGATGACGTCGATGTGGCATGCCATCATCGCCTTTGGACTGCAACACGGATGGACTACGTCGGGCGAGGTAGGCCATCATCGCCCTTCTGCATCTCACAAAGTCGGACGATGTTGGTTGTGGCAATGCCATCATCGCCTTTTGAATGCATACGCGATTGGACAACGTCGGGCATGGTATGCCATCATTGCCCTTGGATAACACAGACGATAAGACACGTCGAGCGTGGCATGCCCGCATGGCCCTTGGGCAGCACACGCCGTACAATGATGTCGTGCATGGAATGCCATCATCATCATTGGGCAATACACGCGGTTGGACGACGTCGGGCATGACGTGCCATATTTGCTCTTGGACAACACCCAGGATTGGACGACGTCGGGCGTGGAATGCCATCGTCGCCTATGGAAACAATACGCGGTCAGACGATGTCGTGCGTGGTATGACATCATCGTCCTTGGCCTGCATACTCTGTCGGACGACAACGTGCTGGCATACTGTGATCGCCCTTGGACAGCATACACGGGCGGACTACGTCGGTCGTGGCATGCCATCATCGCCCTTGGAATGAACACACTGTCGGATGATGTCGGGCGTGGCATTCCATCAACGCAATTGGAAAAGATACACAGGATCGGACGACGTCAGGCGTGGCATGCCACCCTTGGACAGCATACATGGTCAGACGATGTCGGGCATTTCATGTCATCATCGTCCTTGGAAAGCATACACGATTGGACGACGTCTGGTGTGGCATGTTATCATCGCCCTTGGATGGACACACGATCGTATGACGTCAGGCGTGGCTTGCCTACATGACCCTTGGGCAGCGCACACGGTCGGATGACGTCGAGCGTGGCATGCCATCATCGCCCTTGGACAACACACACGATCAAACTTTGTCGTCCGTGGCATGCCATCTTATCCCTAGGGCAGCACACACGGTTGAACGACGTCAAGTGTGCCATCCCATCATCACCCTTGGAAAAAAATCAAACGATGTCGGGCATGGCATTTTATCATCTCCCTTGGACAGCACACACGATTGGACCACGTAGGTCGTGGCATGCCCATATGGCCCTTGGGCAATACACACGATCGGATTACGTCAAGCGTGGAATGCCTTTATCGCCCTTGTGGAGCACACATATTCGGACGACGTCGGACGTGACATGCTATCATCGTTCTTAAGCAGTACACCCGGTCGAACGATGTCGGGCTTGACATGCTATCATCGCCCTTGGAAAGCATACGTGATCGGATGACGTCGGGCGTGGGATTTTATCATCTCCCTTTTTTCCCTTGGAAAGAATACACGGTAACACGATGTCGGGCGTGGCATGCCATAATCGCCTTTGGACATCATACACGGTCGGACTACATCAGGTGTGGCATGCCATCATGGACCTTGGACATCACAAACGGTAGGACGACGTCGGGTGTGCCAGTCCATCATCGACCTTTGAAAGCATACATAGGGTCGGACAATGTCGGGCGTGGCATGAAATCATCGCCCTTGGATCGAATACACGGTCAGACCACGTCTGACGTGGCATGTTATCATCACCCTTAGACTTCACACATGGTTGCACGATGATTAGCGTGGAAATGCTATCATCGCCGTTGGGCTGCACAAACGGTTAGACGACGTCCGACGTTAAATGCCATCATTTCCCTTTGGACACCACACACGGTCGGACGATGTTGACGTGTCATGCCATCATCGCCTATGTACTGCACACACGGACGGACGACATCAGGCGTGGCATGCCATCATCACCCTTGGATTGCACATATGATCAGACGATGTTAAGCGTGGTATGTAATCATCGCCCTTGGACAGCACACACGATCAAACACGTCGGGCGTGGCATGCTCGAATGGCCCTAAGTCAGCACACATGGTCGAATGACATCAAGCGTGGCATGCCATCATCATTGGGCAGCACACGCGGTCGGACAACATCGGGCATGATGTGCTATCTTTGCCCTTGGACAGCACACATCGTAGAACGACGTCAGGCGTTGCATGCCATCATTTCCCTTGGACAGAATACATCGTCGGACGATGTCGTGCATGGTATGCCATCATCGCCCTTGAACTGCAAACACGGTCGGACGAAGTTGGGTGTGGCATGCCATCATCGCCTTTGAACAACATACATGGTCTGTCTAAGTCGGGCCTGGCATTCCATGATCGCCTTTGGAATGAACACACGGTTGGATGATGTTGGGCGTGGCATGCCATCATCGCTATTTGACAGCATACACAGTGTCGGACGACGTTAGATGTGCAATCATCGCCCTTGGACAGCATACACGGTCACACGACATCGAGCGTGCCATGCCATCATCGCCCTTGGAAAGCATACACGATCGAACGACGTCGGGTGTGGCAAGTTATCATCGCCCTTGGACAGCACAAATGATCGGACGACATTGGGCGTGGCGTGCCCACGTGGACCTTTGGCAGCACACACGGTCTAATTATGTCGAGTGTGGCATTCCATCATCTCCCTTGGACAACACACACAATCGGACTATGTCAGGCGTGACATGCCATCATCGCCCTTGGGAAACACACACGGTCGGACAACGTCGGGCGCGGCATCCCATCATCGCCCTTGGAAAGAATACACGATTGGACGACGTCAAGTGTGGCATGTTATCATCTCCCTTGGACAGCACACACGATTGGACGACGTCTGGCGTGGCATGGCCGCATGGACCTTTGGAAACACATACGGTCGGATAATGTCAGGCGTGGCATGCCATTATCGCCATTGGGCAGCACACACGGTCGGATGACGACGGGCGTGACGTGCCATCTTCTCCCTTGGACAACACACACGGTTAGACGATGTCAGGCATTGCATGCCATTATCTCCCTTGGATAGAATACATTGCCGAACGACGTCGAGCGTGGCATGCCATTATCGACCTTGGATTGAACACACGGTTGGACGACGTTATGGGTGGCAATGCTACCATCGCCCTTGGGAAGCACACACGGTCTGACGACGTCGGGCGTGGAATTCCATCATTGCCAGTGGGCAGAAAATTTGGAGAAGTCCAGCGTGACATGGCATCTTCTCCCTTGGAGAGCACACACGGTGGGATTACGTCGGGCGTGGCATAACATTATCGCCCTTGGACATCATACACGGTCGGACTACGTCTGGCGTGGGATGCCATCATGGCCCTTGGCCAGCACACTCAGTCGGATGACCTCAGCCTTGGCAATGCCATCATTGCTCTTGGAGTACAAACAAGGTCGAACGACGTCGGGTGTGGCATGCCATCATCGCCCTTGGAAAGCATACACGATTAGACGACGTCGGGCGTGGCATATTATCATCGCACTTTGACAATACGCACGATCGGAGGATGTCAGGCGTGGCATGCACACATGGCCATTGGGAAGAACACACGGTCAGATAACGTCGGGCGTGGCATGACATCATCGCCATTAAGAAGCACACGCGGTCGGACAACGTCGGGCGCAGCATGCCATCATCTCCATTGGGCACCACACGCAGTCGAACGATGTTAGGCGTGAGTTGTCATCTTCACCCTTGTACTGCACACACAATTGAACGACGTCGGGAGTGGCATGCCATCATCACCCTTGGACAACATACATGGTCGGACGACATTCGGCGTGGAATGACCGCATGACCCTTGGGCAGCACACATAGTCGGATGACATCGGGTGTGGCATGCCACTATCACCCTTGGACAGCATACACAATCAGACTACGTAAGGCATGTCATGCCGTCATAGCCCTTGCCCAGCACACATAGTAGGACGATATCGGGCGTTGCAGTCCATCATCTCCCTTGGACAACATACACAGGGTCAGAAACCGTCGGGCATGGCATGCCATCATCGCCCTTGGAAAACACGCGTGGTCAGACAACGTCAGGTGTGACGTACCATCTTTACCCTTGGACAACGCATACGGTGGGACGACATCGGGCATGGCATGCTATTATCGCCCTTGGAAAGAATACACAGTTGGACGACGTCAAGCGTGGCATGCCATCATATCCCTTGGAATGAAAACACGATCGGATGATGGCGGGTGTGGCATGCCATTATCGCAATTGGACCACATACACAGGGTCGGACGACGTCAGTCTTGGCTTGCCATCATCTCCCTTGGACAGCATACACGGTAAGACGACGTCGGGCGTGCCATCCCATCAGCGCCCTTTGAAAGCGTACACGATAAGACAACATAGGGTGTGGCATGATATTATCGCCTTTGGACAAGACACAAGATTGGACGACGTCAGGCGTGGCATGCCCACGAAGCCCTTGGTTAGCACACTCGGTTGGATGACGTCGAGCGTTGCATGACATCATCGCCCATGGACAACACATACGATCGGGCTACGTCGGGTGTAGCATAACATCATCGACCGTGAGCAGCACACACGGGCGGACAACGTCGGGCATGGCATCCCATCATTGCACTTGGAAAGAAATCATGATCGAATGACGTCGGATATGGCATGATATCATCGCCTTTGGACATCTCACACGATTGGACATCGTAGGGCTCGGCATGCCCGCATAGCCCTTGAGAAGGTCACACGGTAGGATTACATGGGGTGTGGCATGCCATCATCGCCCTTGAGAAGCACACACGGTCGGACAACGTCGGGCGTGGCTTACCATCATCGCCTTTTGATAGCACACATAGTGGGACGACATTGGGCGTGGCATGCCATTATTGCCCTTGGAAAGCATAAAGGATCAGACTACGTCAAGCGTGGAATGTCATCATGACCCTTGGCCAGCACCCACGGAATGACGAAGTCGCGCGTTGCAGGCCAACATCGCCCTTGGACAACATACATAGGGTTGGACAATGTCGGGCATGCCATGCCATCATCGCCCTTGGATGGCATACGCAGTCGGATGACGTCAGGCGTGGCATGTTATCATCATCTTTGGACTGCACACATGGTCGGGCTACGGTTAGTGTGGCAATGCTAGTATCTCGCTTGCGCTGCACAAATTGCCAGACGACGTGGGGCGTTAAATGTCATCATTGCACTTTGGACAGCACCGACGGTCGGACGACATAAATATGGCATGTTATCATCGCCTTAGGACTGCAACACAGATTGACGATGTCTGGCGAGGCAGGCCATCGTCGCCCTTGTGCAGCTGACACAGTCAGACGATGTTGGCCGTGGGATTGCCATCATCGCCCTTTGTATGCACACACGATCAGACGACATCGGGCGTGCTTTGCCATCATTGCCCTTGGATAGAACACACGATTGAATACGTCGGGCATGGCATGCCCGCGTGGCCTTTGGGCAGCACACATCGTCCAATGATGTCGAGCGTGACATGCCATCATCACCATTGGGCATTACAAGCAGTTGGACGACGTCGGGCAAGACACACCATCTTGCTATTGGACAACACACACGATTGGACGAAGTCGAGCGTGGCATGCCATCATCGCCTATGGACACAATACACGGTCGGAGGATGTCGTGCGTGCCATGCCATTATCGTCCTTAGACTGCATACTCGGTCGGATGACATCGTGTGTGGCATGCCATCTTCGCCCTTGGACTGCACACACGGTTGGACACTTCAGGCATGGCATGCCCTCATGGACCTTAGGTACCACACACGGTCCGATGACGTCGGGTGTGTACTTCCATTATCACCATTGGGCAGCACAGCGGTCGGACGACGTCGGGCATGACATGCCATCTTTTCCCTTGGACAGCACACACGATCGGACTACGTCGGCTGTGGAATTCCATCATCGCCCATGGACACAATACACGATCGGACGATGTCGTGTGTGGCATGCCATCATCGCCCTTGAAAAGCATATATGGTCATACGACGTTGAGTGTGCCATGCCATCATCGCCCTTGGAAAGCATACACGATCGGATGACCTCGAGTGTGGCATGTTATCATCGCATATGGACAGCATAAACGATCAGACTACGATGCCATTATCGCCATTGGGTAGTACATTCAGAGACATCGAGCGTGACATACCATCTTCACCCTTGGATAGCACACATGGTGGGACGACTTCGGGCGTGGCATGGCATTATCACCTTAGACAGCGTAGACGGTCAGACTACGTCAAGCGTGGCATGCCATCATGGCCCTTGGCCAGCACACGCAGTCGGACGACCTCGGCCGTGCCAATGCCATCATTGCACTTGGAATGCACACAAGCTTGAACGACGTCGGGCGTGGCATGCTATCATTGCCCTTGGAAAGCATACACTATCGGATGATGTCGAGCGTTACATGTTATCATCGCCCTTGGATTGAACACACGGTCGGACGACGTTAGGCGTGACAATGCTACCATCGCCCTTGGAAAGCACTCACGGTCTGACGACGTCGTGCGTGGCATTCCATCATTGCCAGTGGGCAGCAAATTTGGCAAAGCCGAGCCTTACATGGCATCTTCTACCTTGGAGAGCACACACGGTGGGAGGACGTCGGGCGTGGCATAACATTATCGCCCTTGGATAGCATACACGGTCGGACTACATCTGGCGTGGGATGCCATCATGGCCCTTGGCCAGCACACTCAGTCGGATGACCTCGGCCTTGGCAATGCCATCATTGCTCTTGGAATACAAACAAGGTCAAACGACGTCGGGTGTGGCATGCCATCATCGCCCTTTGAAAGCATACACGATTAGACGACGTCGGGCGTGGCATGTTATCATCGCCCTTTGACAATACGCACGATCGGAGGATGTCAGGCGTGTCAGGCACACATGGCCATTGGGATGAACACACGGTCAAATAACGTCGGGCGTGGCATGACATCATCACCATTAAGCAGCACACACGGTCGGACAACGTCGGGTGCAGCATGACATCATCAGCATTGGGAACCACACGCAGTCGGACGACGTTAGGCATGACATGCCATCTTTGCCCTTGTACAATATACACGATTGAACAACATCGGGTGTGGCATGCCATCATCACCCTTGGACAACATATATGGTCGAACGGCGTCCGACGTGGAATGCCCGCATGTCCCTTGGGCAGCACACACATACGGATGACATCGGGAGTGGAATTCCATTATCGCCATTGGGCAGCACACGTGGTCGGACGATGTCGGGCGTGACATGCCATCTTCGCCCTTGGACAGCACACACGGTGAAATTACTTCGGGCGTGGCATGCCATAATCTCCCTTGGACATCATACACAATCAGATAACGTAAGGCGTGGCATGCCGTCATAGCCCTTGGCCAGCACACAAGGTAGGACAATGTTGGGTGTTGCAGTCCATCATTGCCCTTGGACAGCATACACAGGGTCGCAAACCGTCGGGCGTGGCATGCCATCATCGCCCTTGGACAGCACGCATAGTCAGACAATGTCGGGCGTGACATGCCATCTTTTCCCTTGGACAGCACATACGATTGGACGACATCGGGCGTGGCATGCCATTATCGCCCTTGGAAAGAATACACAGTCGGACGACGTCGGGCATAGCATGCCATCATCGCCCTTGGACTAAATACATGATCGGATGATGTCAGGCATGGCATGCCATCATAGCCCTTGGACAGCGTACACAGTCAGACTTTGTCGGGCGTGGCTTGCAAATCATAGCCCTTGGAATGAACACACGATCGGATGATGTCGGGCGTGGCATGCCATCATCGCAATTGGACCACATACACAGGGTCGGACGATGTCAGGCGTGGCATGCCATCATCTCCCTTGTACAGCATACACGGTTAAACGACGTCGGGCGTGTCATCCCATCAATGTCCTTTGAAAGCATACACGATCGAACGACGTCGGGTGTGGCATGTTATCATCGCCCATGGACAAGACACATGATCGGACAATGTCGGGCGTGGCATGCCCTCATAGACCTTGGGTAGCACAAACGGTCGGATGACATCGGGAGTTGCATGACCTCATCGCCCTTAGGCAGCACACATGATCGTGCAACGTCGGGTGTAGCATGCCATCATCTCCCTTGAGAAGCACACACGATCAGAAAATGTTTGACGTGGCATCCCATCATCGCACCTGAAAAGAAATCATGAGCGAACGACGCCGGAATGGAATGATATCATCGCCCTTGGACAACACACACGATTGGAAATTGTAGGGATCGACATGCCCGCATGGCCCTTGGGAAGGACACACGGTGCGATGACATGAGGTGTGGCATGCCATCATCGCCCTTGGGAAGCACACACGGTCGGACGACGTCGGGGGTGGCTTACCATCATCTCCTTTGGACAGCACACATGGTGGGACGACGTTGGGCATGGCATGTCATTATTGCCCTTAGATAGCATATACGATCGGATTACATCAAGTGTGGCATGCCATCATGACCCTTGGCCAGCACCCACAGTAGGACGAAGTCGCACATGGCAGGCCATCATCGGCCTTGGAAAACATACATAGGGTCTGATAATGTCCGACATGGCCTGCCATCATCGCCCTTGGAAAAAATACGTGGTCGGATGACGTCTGGCGTGGCATGTTATCATCACCCTTGGACTGCACACATCGTCGGACGACAGTTAGCGTGGCCCTGCTAGTATCTCCTTGGGCTGCACATACGGCCAGACAACGTCGAGCGTTTAATGCCATCATTGCGCTTTGGACGGCACCGACGGTTGGACAACGTCGGGAACGATGCACCATCTTTGATCTTGGATAGCACACACGGTGGGACGACGTCGGGCGTGTCATGCCATCATTGCCCTTGTATAGAATACTCAGTCGAAAGACGTCGTGCGTGGCATACCATCATCCCCTTGGACTGCATACACGGTTGAACGACATCGGGCGTAGCATGCCATCATCGCCCTTGGATAGCATTGACGGTCGGACTACGTCGGGTGTGGCATGCCATAATCGTACTTAGAATGAACACATAGTTAGAATGAAGTTTGGTGTGGCATGACATCATCACAATTGAACAACATACAAAGGGAAGGAAGACGTCGCGCTTGGTAGGCCATCATCGCCCTTGGAAAGCACATACTGGGTCGGACAATGTCGGGCGTGCCATGCCATTATTGCCCTTGGATAGCATACACGGTCGCACGACGTCTGGCATGGCATGTAATCATCACCCTTGGACTGCACACATGGCTGGACGACGGTTAGTCTTGCAATGCTATCATCGCCCTTGGGCTCCACAAAAGCCAAACGACGTCGGGTGTTAAAGGCCATCATTGCCTTTTGGACAGCACAGACGGTCGGTCGACATTAACGTGGAATGCTATCATCTCCTTTTAACAGTAAAACAAGAATGATCGATGTCGAGTGTGGCATGCCATCATCGCCCTTGTGCAGCACACACGATAGGACGATGTTGGCCGTGGGAATTCCATCATTGCCCTTAGAATGCACACACAATCGGACGACGTCGGGCGTGGTATGACATCATTCCCTTGGATAGCACACACGATCGGACACTTCAGGCATGGCATGCCCGCATGGCCCTTAGGTAGCACACACGGTCGGATGATGTCGGGTGTGGCCTTCCATCAGCACCATTGGGTAGCACACGCGGTCGGACGACATCGGGCATTCCACGCCATCTTTTCCCTTGGACAGCACACACGATCGGACGACGTCGGCCGTGGCATTCCATCATCACCCATGGACACAATACACTATCGTGCGTGGCTTGCCATCATTGCTCTTGGATTGCATACTCGGTCGAACGACATCGCGCGTGGCATGCCATCATCGCCCTCGGACAGCGTACACGGTCGGACAACCTAGGTCGGATGAAATCGAGTGTGGCATGCCATCATCACAATTGGACAGCATACAAAGGGCCGGACGATGTTAGGCATGGTATTCCATATCGCCCTTGGAAAGCATATATGGTCAGACGACGTCGAGCGTGCCATTCCATCGTCTCCCCTGGATAGCATACACGATCGGATGACCTCGAGTGTTGCATGTTATCATTGCCCTTGGACAACACAAACGATCAGACTACGATGGGCGTGGCATGCCTCTATGGCCCTTGGGCCGCACACACGGTCGGTTGACTACGGGCGTAGCATGCCATCATCGCCATTGAGCAGCAAATTCATAGACATCAAGCGTGGCATGCCATCTTCTCGCTTGGACAGCACACACGGTGGGACGACTTCGGGCGTGGCCTGGAATTATCACCCTTGGACAGCATAGATGGTCAGACTACGTCAAGTGTGGCATGCCATCATGGCCCTTGTCCAGCGCACATAGTCGGATGACCTCGGTCGTGCCAATGCCATCATCGCACTTGGAATGCACACAAGGTTGAACGACGTCAGGCGTGGCATGCTATCATTGCCATTGGAAAGCATACACTATCGGACGACGTCGAGCGTGGAATGTTATCATCGCCCTTGGTTTGCACACACGATCGGATGACGTTAGGCGTGGCAATGCTACCATCGCCCTTGGGAATCACACACGGTCTGACGACGTCGGGCGTGGCATTCCATCATTGCCAGTGGGTAGCAAATTTTGAGAAGTCGAGTGTTACATGGCATCTTCTCCCTTGGAGAGCACACACGGTGGGATGAAGTCGGGCGTGGCATAACATTATTGCCCTTGGACAGCATACACGGTCGGACTACGTCTGGCGTGGGATGCCATCATGGCCTTTGGCCAGCACACACAGTCGGACTACCTCGGCCGTGGCAATGCCATCGTTGCTCTTGGAAAGTAAACAAGGTCGAACGACGTCGGGTGTGGCATGCATTTATCGTTCTTGTAAAGCATACACGATCAGACGACGTTAGGCGTGGAATGTTATCATCGCCCTTTGACAGTACACACGATCGGAGGATGTCAGGCGTGGCATGCCCACATGGCCATTGGGAAGAACACACGGTCAGATAACGTTGGGCATGTCATGCCGTCATAGCCCTTGCCCAACACGCACAGTAGGATGAAGTTATGGGTTGCAGTCCATCTTCGCCCTTGGACAACATACACAAGGTCGGAAACCATCGGGCGTGGCATGCCCTCATCACCCTTGGACAGCACGCGCGGTCAGACAACGTCGGGCGTGACGTACCATCTTTACCCTTGGACAGCACATACGGTGGGACGACATCAAACGTGGCATGCTATTATCTCCCTTGGAAAGAATACATAGTTGGACGACGTCAGGCGTGGCATGCCATCATATCCCGTGGAATTAACACACGATTAGATGATGTCGAGCGTGGCATGCCATTATCGCAATTGGACCACATACACAGGGTCGGACGACTGAGTATTCTGTCCAGGGGCGATGATGGCATGCCACGCCCGACGTCGTCCCACCGTGTGTGCTATACAGGATCTAAGATGGTGCATCATGCCACATCGACGTCGTCCGACCTTCGGTGCTGTGCAAAGCTCAATGATGGCATTAAATGCTCGACGTCGTCTGGACGTTTATGCAGCCCAAGGTGATACTAGCATGGCCACGCTAACTGTCGTCCGATGATGTGTGCAGTCTAAGGGTGATGATAACATGCCACACCAGACTTCATCTGACCGCGTATTTTTTCAAAGGCCGATGATGGCAGGCCATGCCCGACATTTTCAGATCCTATGTATGTTGTCCAGGGCCGATGATGGCCTGCCATGCGCGACTTCGTTCTATTGTGGGTGATGGCCAAGGGTCATGATGGCATGCCACGCTTGACGTAGTACGACCGTGTATGCTATCCATGGGCAACAATGGCATGCCACGCCCAACGTCGTCCCACCGTGTGTGCCGTCCAAAGGAGATGATGGTAAGCCACGCCCGACGTCGTCCGACCGTGTGTGCTTCCCAAGGGCAATGATTGCATGCCACACCTCATGTCATCCCACAGTGTGTCCTGCATAAGGCCATGCGGGCATGCCGAGCTCTACAATGTCCAATCGTGTGTGCTATCCAAGGGCGATGATATCATGCCATGCCCGGCGTCGTTCGATAATGATTTCTTTTCAAGTGAGATGATGGGAATCAAGACGACGTGGGGCGTTAAATGTCATCATTGCACTTTGGACAGCACCGATGGTCGAACGACGTCAATGTGGCATGCTATCATCGCCTTTGGACTGCAACACGGATTGACGACGTCTGGCGAGGCACGCCATCGTTGCCCTTGTGAAGCTGACACAGTCGGACGATGTTGGCCGTGGTAATGCAATCATTGCCCTTGGAATGCACACACGATTGGACAACATCGTGCGTGGTTTGCCATCATTGCCCTTGGATAGCACACACGATCGGATACTTCGGGCATGGCATGCCCGCATGGCCTTTGGGAAGCACACAACGTCCAATGATGTCGAGCGTGACATGCCATCATCATCATTATGCAGCACACGCGGTTGGACGACGTCGGGCAGGATTCACAATCTTTTCTCTTGGACAGCAAACACGATTGGACGACGTCGGGCGTGGCATACCATCATCGCCTATGGACACAATACACGGTCGAACGATGTCGTGCGTGCCATGACATCATCGTCCTTAGACTGCATACTCAGTCGGACGACATCGTGTGTGTCATGCCATCATCGACCTTGGACTGCATACGCGGTCGGACTACGTTGATCAAGGCATGCTATCATCGCCGTTGGGACCAACATACGGTCGGATGAAGTAGGGTGTGGCAAGCCATCATCGCCTTTGGACAACACACACGGTCGGACGACGTCGGGCGTGGCATGCCATTTTTGCCCTTGTATAGCATACATGGTCGGACTACGTCAAACGTGGCATGTCATCATGACCCTTGGCCAGCACCCACGGTAGGACGAAGTCGGGCATGGCAGGACATCATCGCCATGGGACAACATACTTAGGGTCGTATAATGTCGGGCATGGCATGCCGTCATTGCCCTTGGAAAGCATACGCGGTCGGATGACGTCTGGCATGGCATTTTATCATCACCCTTGGACTTTATACACTGTCGAACGAAAGTTAGCGTGGCCATGCTTGCATCGCCTTGGACTGTACAAACGACTAGACGACGTCGAGCATTAAATGCCATCATTATGTTTTGGACAACACTGATGGTCGAACGACGTTGATGTGGCATGCCATCATCACCTTTGGACTGTACACACGGATGGACGACGTCGGGCGTGGAAGGCCATCATCGCCCTTGTGCAGCTCACACAGTCGGATGATGTTTCCCGGGGTAATGCCATCATCGCCCTTGGAATGCACACACAATCGGACGACGTCGGGTGTGGTATGCCATCATTTCCTTTAGACACCACACACGATCGGACACGTCGGGCGTGGCATGCCCGCATTCCCTTAGGTAGAACTTCCACTGTCCGATGACGTCGAGCTTGGCATGCCATCATCACTAGTGGGCAGCACACGCGGTTGGACAACGTCGGGCATGATGCGCCATCTTTGCTCTTGTATAGCACACACAGTGGGACGACGTCAGGCATGGCATGCCATCATATCCCTTGGAAAGAATACTCGGTAAAAAAAAGTCATGCGTGGCATCCAATCATCGCCCTTGGACTGCATACACGGTTGAACGACATCAGGCATGGCATGCCATCATTGCCCTTTAACAGCATACACGGTTGGACTACGTCGGGCGTGGCATGCCATAATCTTACTTGGAACGAACACACGGTCGGATGAAGTTCGGTGTGGCATGCCATCATCATAATTGGACAACATAAAAAGGGTTAGATGATTTTAGGCACAACATACCATATATCCCTTGGAGAGCATATATGCTCAGATGATGTCGAGCGTGCCATGCCATCATCGCCCTTGGAAAGCATGCACAATCGCATGACCTCGAGTGTGGAATGTTATCATTGCCCTTGGACAGCACAAACGATCAGACTACGATAGGCGTGGCATGCCCGCATGGCCCTTGGGCAGCATACACGGTCGGTTGACTACGGGCGTAGCATGCCAACATTGCCATTGGGCAGCACAGTCAGAGACGTCGAGCGTGACAAGCCATCTTCGCCCTTGGACAGCACAGACAGTGGGAGGATTTCGGGCAGGACATGGCATTATCACCCTTGGACAGCATACAAGGTCAGACTACGTCAAGCAGGGCATGCCATCATCGCCCTTGGGCAGCACATGCGGTCAGACAATTTCGGGCGTGACGTGCCATCTTTGCCCTTGGACAGCACATACGGTGGGACGACATCGGGCGTGGCATGCCATTATCACCCCTGGAAAGAATACACAGTTGGACGACGTCAAGCGTGGCATGCCATCATAGCTCTTGGAATGAACACACAATCGGATGATTGCGAGTGTGGCATGCCATCATCGCAATTGGACCACATACACAGGGTCGGACGACTTCAGGCTTGGCATGCCATCATCTCCCTTTGATAGCATACACGGTCAGAAAACTTTGGGTGTGCCATCCCATCAGCGCCCTTTGAAAGCATACACCATCGGACGACGTCAGGTGTGGAATGATATCATCTCCCTTGGTCAAGACACAAGATTTGACGACGTCAGGCGTGGCATGCCTGCATAGCCCTTGGTTAGCACACACGGTCGGATGAGGTCTAGCGTGGCATGACATCATCACCCTTGGACAGCACACACAATCAGCCTACGTTGGGTGTAGCATACCATCATCGACTTTGAGCAGCACACACGGTCGCACAACGTCGGGCGTGGCATCCCATCATCGCACTTGGAAAGAAATCATGATCGAACGACGCCGAGCATGGCATTATATCATCGCTTTTGGACAGCACGCACGATTGGACATCGTAGAGCTTCGCATGCCCGCATTGCCCTTTGGAAGGAAAAATGGTAGGATGATATGGGGTGTGGCATGCCATCATCGCCCTTGGGAAGCACACACGTTCGGACGACGTCGGGCGTGGCTTACCATCATTGCCTTTGGACAGCACACACGGTGGGATGATTTCGGGCGTGGCATGCCATTACTGTCCTTGGATAGCACACACGGTCGGACTACGTCAAGCATGGCATGCCATCATGACCCTTGGTCAGCACCCACGGTAGGACGAAGTCGCGCGTGGCATGCCAACATCGCCCTTGGACAGCATACATAGGGTCGGACTATGTCGGGCATGGCATGCCATCATCGGCCTTGGATAGCATACGCGGTCGGATGACGTCTGGCGTGGCATGTTATCATCACTCTTGGACTGCACACATGGTCGTACGATTGTTAGCATGTCAATGCAAGTATTGCCCTTGGGCTGCACAAATTGCCAGATGACGTCGGGCGTTTAATGTCATTGTTGCGCTTTTAACTGCATTGACGGTCGGATGACATCGATGTGGCATGCCATCATCGCCTTTGAACTGCAACACGGATGGACGACGTCGGGCGAGGTAGGCCATCATCGCCCTTCTGTATGTCACAAAGTCGGACAATATTGGCCGTTGCAATGCCATCATCGCCCTTTGAATGCACACGCGATCGGACGACGTCGGGCGTGGTATGCCATCATTGCCCTTGGATAGCACACCCGATCGGACACGTCGGGCGTGGCATGCCCGCATTGTCCTTGGGCAGCACACACCGTACAATGATGTCGGGCGTGGCATGCCATCATCATCATTGGGCAATACAGGCGGTTGGACGACGTCGGGCTTGACGTGCCATCTTTGCTCTAGGACAGCACACAGGATTGGACGACGTCGGGCCTGGCATGTCATTATCGCCTATGGACACAGTACACGGTCGGACGATGTCATGCGTGGCATGACATCATCGTCCTTGGACTGCATACTCTGTCGGACAACATCATGCTGGCATGCTGTCAACGCCCTTGGACTGCATACACGGCCGGACTACGTCGGTCGTGGCATGATATCATCGCCCTTGGAATGAACACACTGTTGGATGATGTCGGGCGTGGCATTCGATCATCGAAATTGGACAAGATACACAGGATCGGACGACGTCAGGCTTGACATGCCACCCTTGGACAGCATACACGGTCAGACGATGTCGGGTTTTTCATGTCATCATCGTCCTTGGAAAGCATACACGATCTGACAACGTCAGGTGTGGCATGTTATCATCGCCCTTGGATGGACACACGATCGTATGACGTCAGGCGTGGCTTGCCTGCATGACCCTTGGGCAGCGCACACGGTCGGATGACGTCGAGCGTGGCATGCCATCATTGCCCTTGGACAACACACACGATTGGACTTTGTCGTCCGTGGCATGACATCTTCTCCCTAGGGAAGCACACACGGTTGAACGACGTCGGGTGTGCCATCCCTTCATCACCCTTGGAAAAAATTCAAACGACGTCGGGTATGGCATTTTATCATCTCCCTTGGACTGAACACACGATTGGACCACGTAGGTCGTGGCATGCTCGTATGGACCTTGGGCAACAAACACGATCGGATAACGTCAGGCGTGGAATGCCATTATCGCCCTTGTGGAACACACACATTCGGACGACGTCGGGTGTGACATGCTATCATCGTTCTTAAGCAGTAAACACAGTCGGACGATGTCGGGCATGGCATGTCATCATTTCCTTTGGACAACAAACACGGTGGGATGAAGTCGGGCATGGCATGCCATCATCGCCCTTGGACATCATACACGGTCGGACTACGTAAGGGGTGGCATGCCATCATAGCCCTTGGACATCACAAACGGTAGGACGACGTCGGGCGTGGCAAGACATCATCGACCTTTGACAACATCACACGGTCGAACGATGTCGGGCTTGACATGCAATCATCGCCCTTGGAAAGCATACATGATCGGATGACGTCGGGAGTGCGATGTTATCATCTCCCTTTTTGCCCTTGGAAAGAATACACGGTAACACGATGTCGGGCGTGGCATGCCATCATCGCCCTTGGACATCATACACGGTCGGACTACGTCAAGTGTGGCATGCCATCGTGGACCTTGGACATCACAAACGGTAGGACGATGTTGGGTGTGCTAGTCCATCATCGACCTTTGAAAGCATACATAGGGTCGGACAATATCGGGCATGACATGAAATCATCGCCCTTTGATAGGATACACTGTCAGACCACGTCTGACATGGCATGTTATCATCACCCTTAGACTGCACACATGGTCGCAGGATGATTAGCGTGGAAATGCTATCATCGTCGTTGGGCTGCACAAACGGTCAGGTGACGTCCGACGTTAAATGCCATCATTTCTCTTTGGACAGCATACACGGTCGGACGATAATGACGTGGCATGCCATCATCTCCTTTGGACTGCACACATGGACGGACGACATCGGGCGTGGCATGACATCATTGCCCTTGTGCAAGACACACAGGTTGACGATGTCGGCCGTGGCAATGCTATCATCGACCTTGGAATGCACATATGATCGGACGATGTTTAGCGTGGTATGTAATCATCGCCCTTGGACAGCACACACTATCAAACACGTCGGGCGTGGCATGCTCTAATGGCCCTAAGTCAGCACACATGGTCGGATGACGTCAAGCGTGGCATGCAATCATCATTGGGCAGCACACGCATTCGGACAACGTCGGGCATGATGTGCTATCTTTGCCCTTTGACAGCACACATCGTTGAACGACTTCAGGCGTTGCATGCCATCATCGCCCTTGGACGGAATACACGGTCGGACGATGTCGTGCATGGTATGCCATCATCGCCCCTGAACTGCAAAAATGGTTAGACGAAGTTGGGCATGGCATGACATCATCGCCCTTGAACAACACACATGGTCGGACTACGTCGGGCGTGGCATGCCATGATCGCCCTTGGAATGAACACACGGTTGGATTATGTTGGGCGTGGCATGCCATCATCGCTATTTGACAGCATACACAGTGTAGAACGACGTTAGGCGTGCAATCATCGCCTTTGGACAGCATACACTGTCACAGGACATCGGGCGTGCCATGCCATCATCGCCCTTGGAAAGCATACACGATTGAACGACGTTAGGTTTGGCATGTTATCATCGCCCTAGGACAGCACAAATGATCGGACGACATTGGGCGTGGCGTGCCCGCGTGGCCCTTTGGCAGCACACACGGTCTAATGATGTCGAGTGTGGCATTCCATCATCTCCCTTGGTCAACACACACAATCGGACTATGTCATACGTGACATGCCATAATCGCCCTTGGGAAACACACACGGTCAGACAACGTCGGGCGTGGCGTCCCATCATCGCCCTTGGAGAGAATACACGATTGGACGACATCGAGTGTGGCATGTTATCATCGCCCTTGGACAGCACACACGATCGGACGACGTCTGGCGTGGCATGGCCGCATGGACCTTGGGAAACACACACGGTCAGATAAAGTCGGGCGTGGCATGCCATTATCGCCATTGGGCAGCAGACACGGTCGGATGACGAAGGGCGTGACGTGCCATATTCTCCCTTGGACAGCACACACGGTTAGACGATGTCAGGCATTGCATACCATTATCTCCCTTTGATAGAATAAATTGCCGAACGACGTCGAGCCTGAAATGCCATCATTGCCCTTAGACTCCATAAACGGTCGGACGACGTCGATCATAGCATGGCATCATCGCCCTTGGACAGAATATACGTTGGGCGTGGCATGCCATCATCACCTTAGGAAATAACACACAGTCGGATGATGTAGGGCATGGAATGCCATCATCGCAAATGGATAGCATACACAGAGTCAAACGATGTCGGGCTTAGCATGCCATCATCGTCTTTGAACAGCATACATGGCCAGACGACGTTGGGCGTGCCATTCAATCATCGCCCTTGGAAAGCATACACAATCAAACAAAGTCGGGTGTGGCATGTTATCATCGTCCTTGGACAGCACACACAATCGGAGGACGTCGTGCGTGGCTTGCCCACATGGCCCTTGTGCCGAACACACGATCGGATGACGTCGATTGTGGCATGCCATCATCGCCCTTGGACATCACACACGATTAGTCTATGTTGGGCTTTGCATACCATCATCACCCTTGGCAAGCACACATGGTCGGACAATGTCGTGCGTGAAATCCTATCATTGCCATTGGAAAACATACACGATCGGACGACGCCGGGCGTGGCGTGTGATCAATGAACCTGGACAACACACACGATTGGACCACGTAGGGCGTGACATGCCCGCATGTTCCTTTTGCCGGACACACGATCGGATGGCATCGGGCGTGCCATGACAATATCGCCATTGTGCAGCACAGACGTTTGGACGATGTCAGGCATTTTATGCCATCATTGCCCTTGGACTGCATACACGGTTTGACAACGTCAAGTGTGGTATGCCATCATCGCAATTGTGCAACATACATAGGGTCAGACGACGTCGGGCGTGGCATGCAATCATCGCCCTTGGACAGCACATACGATCGGAAACGTTAGGCGTTGCATGCCATCATTGCACTTGGGCAACTCACACGGTTGGACTACATCGGGCATGGCAAGCCATCATTTCCCTTGGACAGCATAAACGGTTGTACGACGTCAGGCGTGGCATGTTATCATCGCCCATGGTTAGTATACATGGTTGGATGATGTCAGCCGTGGCAATGCCATCATCGCCGTTGGACAGCCCACATGATGGGACTACGTCAAGTGTGGCATGACATCATGGCCCTTGGGAAAAACACACGCTCAGACGACGTCGGCCGATGTCGGGCGTGGCATGCCATCATCGCCCTTGGACAGAATACTCGGTCAAAAAAAGTCATGCGTGGCATACCATCATCGCCCTTGGACTGCATACACGGTTGAACGACATCGAGCGTGGCATGCCATCATCTCCCTTGGACGGCATAAACGCTCGACCTACGTCGGGCGTGGCAAGCCATAATCGTACTTGGAACGAACACACGGTCGGATGAAGTTGGGTGTGGCATGCCATCTTCACAATTGGACAACATACAAAGGGTCGGACGATGTTAGGCATGGCATGCCATATAGCCCTTGAAGAGCATATATGGTCAGACAACGTTGAGCATGCCATGCCATCATCGCCCTTGGAAAGAATACACGATCGGAGGACTTCGAGTGTGGCATGTTATCATTTCCCTTGGACAGCACAAACGATCAGACTACGATGGGCATAGCAAGCCCGCATGGCCCTTGGGCATCACACACGGTCGGTTGACTAAGGGCGTAGTATGCCATCATCGCCATTGGGCAGCACAGACAGACGTCGAGTGAGACAAGCCATCTTCGCCCTTGGACAGCACACACGAATTGACGACTTCGGGCGGGGCATGGCAATATCACCCTTGGACAGCATACACGGTCAGACTACGTCAAGCGTGGCATGCCATCATCGCCCTTGGATAGCACGTGCGGTCATACAACGTCGGGCGTGACGTGCCATCTTTGCTCTTGGACAGCACATACGGTGGGACGACATCGGGCGTGGCATGCCATTATCGCCCTTGGAAAGAATACACAGTTCGACAACGTCAGGCGTGGCATTCCATCATAGCCCTTGGAATGAACACACGATCGGATGATGTCGAGTGTGGCATGCCATCATCGCAATCGAACCATATACATAGGGTCAAAAGTTATCAGGCTTGGCATGCCATCATCTCCGTTGGATAGCATACACAGTCAGACCACGTCGAGCGTGCCATCCCATCAGCACCCTTTTGAAAGCATACACAATCGGACGACGTCGGGTGTTGCATGATATCATCGCCCTTGGCCAAGACACAAGATTGGATGACGTCAAGCGTGGCATGCCCGCATAGCCCCTGGTTAGCACACACGGTCGATGACGTCTAGCGTGGCATGACATCTTCGCCCTTGGACAACACACACGATCAGGCAACGTCGGGTGTAGCATGCCATTATCGACCTTGAGCAGCACACACGGTCGGACAACGTCGGGCGTGGCATCCCATCATCGCACTTGTAAAGAAATCATGATCGAACGACGCCAAGCATGGCACGATATCATCGCCTTCTGACAGCACACATGATTGGACATCGTAGGTCTCCACATGTCCGCATGGCCCTTGGGAAGGAAACACGGTAGGATGACATGGGGTGTGGCATGCCATCATCTCAATTGGATAGCATACATATGTCGGAAGACGTCGGGCGTGGAATGCAATCATTGTCCTTAGACAGCACACATGATCGGAAACGTTAGGTGTGGCATGCCATTATTGCACTTGGGCAACATACACGGTTGGACTACGTCAAGCGTGGCATGCCATCATGAACCTTGGACAGCATACGGTCGTACGATGTCAGGCGTTGCATTTTATCATCGCCCATGGTCAGCACACGGGGTCGAACGACGTCGGCTGTGGAAATTCCATCATCGCCCTTGGACAGCACACATGATGGGACTACGTCAAGTGTGGCATGACATCATGGCCCTTGGGAAAAACACACGCTTAGACGACGTCGGCCGTGGCAATGCCATCATGGCCCTTAGAATGCACATACAGTCGGAACACGTCGGGCTTGACATGCCATCATCGCCCTTGGAAAGCATACACGATAAGATGACATCGGGCGTGAGATGTTATCATCGCCCTTGGATAGCTCACACGGTCGAACAACGTCGGCCGTGGCAATTCCATCATCGCCCTTGGACAGCACACATGATGAAAATACGTCGAGTGTGGCATGACATCATGGCCCTTGGGAAGCACACACGCTTAGACGACATTGTCCGTGGCAATGCCATCATGGCCCTTGGAATGCACATACGGTCGGAACACGTCAGGCTTAACATGCCATCATCGCCCTTGGAATGCATACACGATAAGATAACGTCGGGCGTGAGATGTTATCATCACCTTGGATAGCACACATGATCAGACGACATCGGGCGTGGCATGCCCACCTGGACCTTGAGTTGCACAAATGGTCGGATGACATTGGGCGTTGCATGCCATCATCGCCATAGGGCAGCACACGCTGTCGGACGAAGTCGAACGTGAAATGCCATCTTTGCCCTTGGACTGCACACGCGGTGGGACTACGTCAGGAATGGACTTCCATCATCGCCCTAAGACAACATACATGGTCGGACAATGTTGGGCGTCGCATTCTATCATGGCCCTTGGCTAGCACACACGATCGGACGACGTCGGCCGTGGCAGGCCATAATCACCCTTAGACATCATACATAGGGAAGGATGATATTGGGCATATAATGCCATCATCGCCCTTGGAAAGGACACACGGTAGGACGACATCGGGTGTGTCATGTTATCATCGCCCTTGCACTGCACACACGGTCGGATTACATTGGGCGTGGCAATGCTATCATCACCCTTGGGCAGCACACAAGGCGGGACGACGTAGGGTGTTAAATGCCATTATTGCCCTTTGAACAACACACATATTTTGACGATGTTCACGTGGCATGCGATCATCGCGTTTTGACTACACATGGACAAACGACATTGGGCGTGGCATGCCATCATCGCCCTTGTGATGCACAAACGGTCGGACGACATTAGGCTTTAGATGCCATCATCACCATTGGACAGCACATACGGTCGTACGACATTAGGCGTGGCATGTTAGCATGGTCCTTGGGCATCAACACGGTCGGACAATGTCGAGTGTAACATATCGATCATCGCCCTTGTATTGCACATATGGTAGAATGACATCGGGCGTGGCATGACCACATGGACCTTAGACAGCACACATAGTCGGATGACCTCTGACGTTACATGACCTGATCACACAAGGGAAGCACACACGATCGGACGACATCGCGTGTGGAAAGACATCTCCCCTTTGGACAGCACACACGGTAGTACGACATAGATGTTGCATGCGATCATCGCCTTTGGACTACACACATGGACGGACAACGTCATGCGTGGGATGCCATCATCTCCCTTGTGCAGCACACACAGTCGGCCGATGTCGGTCATGGCAATGCCATTATCGCCGTTGGAATGCATACTCGATCGGACGACATCGGGCGTGGTATGCCATCATCTCCCTTGGACAGCACATACGATCGGACACGTCGGGTGTGACATGACCACATGGCCCTCAAATAGCACAGACAATCATATGAATCAGGCGTGGCGTGCCATCATCACCATTGGGCACCACACGTGGTCGAACGACGTCGGGCATGACGTGCCATCTTTTCCCTTGGACAGCACACACGGTGGGACGACGTCGGGCGTAGCATGCCATCATCGCCCATGGACAAAATACATGGTTGGAAGACGTCTGGCATTGCATGCCATCATCGCTCTTGGACTGCATACACGGTCAGACAACATCGGGCGTGGAACGCCATGATTACCCTTGAATGAACACACGATCGTATGATGTCGGGCGTGGCATGCAATCATCGCAATTGGAAAAAATACACAGGGTCGGATGCCGTAAGACGTGGCATGACATCATCTCCCTTGGACAGCATACACGGTTAGACGACGTCAGTCCTCACATGCCATCATCGCCCTAGGAAAGCATACACGATCGGATGACGTCGGGTGTGGCATGTTATCATCGGCCTTGGACAACACAAACGATCGGACGACGTCAGGTGTGGCTTGCCCGTATGGCCTATGAGAAACACACACGATCGGATGACGTCGAGTGTGGCATGCCATATACGCCCTCAACGTGGCATGCCATCATAACCTTTGGACTGTACAGAGGGACGAACGACGTTGGAATCAAATTCGTTCATCGCCCTTGTGCAGCACACATGGTCGGATGACGTTAGGTGTGGCATGCTAGCATGGTCCCTGGGCAGCACTTACGGTCAAACAACGTCGAGCGTGGCATGACATCATCGCCCTTGGACACTGCACACGATCGGACTACGCCGGGCATGGCATGCCATCAACGCCCTTATGCAGAACACGCAGTCGGACAACGTCGGGGTTGGTATCCCATCATCGCCACTTGGAAAGCATACATGATCGAACGATGTCGGGAGTGGCGTGTTATCATCGCCCTTGGACAGCACACACGATAAGACTACGTTAGCCGTGGCATGCTATCATCGCCCTTGCAATGAACACAAGGTTAGATGATGTCGGGCATGGCATGCCATCATCGCAATTGGAAAGCATACACTGGGTCGGACGATGTCGGGCATGGCATGCCATCATCGCCCTTTAACATCATACACGGTCAGACGACGTCGGGCATGCAATACAATCATCGCCCTTGGGAAGAATACCCGATCGGACGACGTCGGGCATGGCATGCCATCATTGCCCTAAGGCACCACATATGGTCAGACTACATCGGGCTGGCATGCCATAATTTCCCTTGGACAACACAGACGGTTGTACAACATCAGGTGTCGCATGTTATCATCGCCCATGGTCAGCACACACGGTTGGACGACGTCGTCTATGGTATTTCCATCATCGCCCATGGACTGCAAACACGACCGGACTACGTCGGTGTGTCATGAAATCATGGCCGTTGGTCAGCACACACTGTCGGATGATGTCGGCCGTGGCAATGCCATCATCTCCCTTGGAATGTGCCCACGGTTAGATGACGTCGGGCGTGACATGCCATCATCACCTTTGGAAAGCAAACAAGATCGTACCACGTGGGGCATGGCATGTTACTATCGTCCTTGGACATTACACGCGATCGGACGACGTTGTCGTGGCATGCCTGTATGGCCCTTGGGCAGCACACACAGTCGGATGATGTCGAGTGTGGCATGCCATCATTGCCATTGGGCAGCACACACTATCGGACAATGTCGAGCGTGACATGCAATATTCGCCCTTGGACTCCACACACGGTGTGGCGACGTTGGGTGTGGCATGCCATCATATCCCTTGGATAACATGCACGGTCGGACTATGTCGAGCGTGACATTCCATCATGGCCCTTGGAAAGCTCACACGGTCGGACGAAGTCGAGCGTGGAAGGCTATCATCGCCCTTGGACAGCATACACAGGGACGGACGACATTGGGAAGCACACACAGTCGGACGATGTAGGGCGTTAAATTCCATTCTTACCCTTTGGACAACACACACGGTCGAAGGACGTCGACGTGGCATGCAATAATCTCCTTTGGAATGCACACACGTACATACGACGTCGGGCGTGGCATGCCATCATCACCCTTGTACCACACATACGGTAGGATGACATTGGGTGTGGCATGCCAAAATGGACCTTGGGCAGCTCACATAGTCAGACGACGTTGGGTGTTACATGGCATCATCGCACTTGGGAAGCACACACTGTTGGACGACGTCGGGCGTGGCATGCCATCTCGCCCTTGGAAATCACATACGGTCAAACGACGTCAACTGTGGCATGCCATTATCGTCCTAGACAATACACATGATCAGACTACGTAAGGCGTTGCATGTCATCATCGCCCTTTGGCAGCAAACACGGTAGGACGACGTCGGGCGTGGCATGCCATCATCGCCCTTGGAAAGGATACACGATCTAACGACATTGGGCGTGGCATGCAATCATCACCCTTGTACAACGCACACGATCGGACCACGTAGGGCGTGGCGTGCCCGCATGGCCTTTGGGCAGCACACTAGGTCAAACTATGTCGAGCATGGCATGACATCATTACCATTGGGCAGCACACACGGTTTGACGACGTCGAGTGTGCTATGCCATCATCTCCTTTGGACAGCACACACGATCAGGCTTGGCATGACATCATGGCTCTTTGGCAGCACACACGGTCGAACGACGTCGGGCATGCCATGCCATCATCGGCCTTGAAAAGCATACACGATCAAACCACATCGGGCGTGGCATTTTTATCAACGCCCTTTGATAGCACACACGATCGGACACGTCGGGCAGGGCATGCTCACATGGCCCTTGCACAGCACCCTTAGTCGGATGACGTCGGCAGTGGAGTGCCATCATCGCCATTAGGCATTTCCATTCTTGCCCTTTTGACAGCACACACGGTCCGACGATGTCGACGTGGCATGCCATCATCTCCTTTGGAATGCACACAAAGACAGACGATGTTCGGCGTTGTATGCCTTCATCGCCTTTATGTAGCACAAGCGGTCAAACGACATAGGGTGATAGATGCCATCATCGCCCTTGCAAAGCACACACGGTTGTACGACGTAAGGCGTGGCATGCCAGCATGATCCTTGGGCAGCACACACGGTCGGACGACGTTGAGCTTGGCATGCCATCATCGCCCTTGGACACCATATATGATCGGACGACGTCGGGTGTGGAATGCGATCATCCCCCTTGGAATGAACACATGGTCGGTTGATGCCGAGCGTGGCATGCAATCAGCACAATTGGATAGCATACACAAGGTCGAACGACGTCGGGCATAGCATGCAATCATCGCCCTTGGACAACATACACTGTCAGACGACTTAGGCGTGCCATGCCATCATAGCCCTTGGAATCATTCACAATAAGATGACGTCAGGAGTGGCATGTTATCATTGTCCTTGGACAGCAAACATGATACAAGGACGTCGGGCGTGGCATGCCTGAATGGCACTTTGGCATAACACACTGTCGGATGACGTCGAGTGTGGCATGCCATAATCGCCCTTGAACAGGACACTGAATCGAACTACATCGGGTGTGGAATCCCGTGATCGCCCTTAGGAAGCATACACGATCGAGACCGCCGGACATCGCATGTTATCAATGCCCTTGGACAGCACACACGATTAGACCACGTAGGGCGTTACATGACCGCATGGACCTTGGGCAGGACACATGGTCGGATGGAGTCAGGCATGGCATGCCATTATCGCCATTTTGCATCATACATGTTTGGACGACGTCGAGCGTGACATGCCATAATCTCCCTTGAGAAGCACACACGGTCCGAAAACATCGGGCGTGTCATGTCATCATTGCCCTTGGACCGTACACATGTAGGGACGAAGTCGGGCGTGGCATGCCATCATCGCACTTGGACAACATACACGGTTTGACTACGTCAGGCGTGGCATGCAATCATGGCCCTTGGACAGCACACACGGTAGGACAACGTCGGGCATGGCAGGCCATTATCGCCCTTGGAAAGCATACATAGGGTAAGACAATGTCGGGTGTGGTATGACATCTTCGCCCTTGGAAAGCATACATAGGGTAAGACAATGTCGGGTGTGGTATGACATCATCGCCCTTGGATAACATACATGTTTGAATGACGTCTGGCGTGGCATGTTGTCATCACCCTTCGACTGCAGACATGGTCGGATGATGGTTAGCATGGAAATGCTATCATCATCCTTAGGCTGCACAAATGGTAAAATGACGTTCGGCGTTAAATGCCATCATTACGCTTTGGACAGAACACATGGTCACACGATTTTGATGTTGCATGCCATCATCGCCTTTGGACTGCACACACGATTGGACGCAATCGGGATTGGTATCCCATCATCTCCCTTGGACAGCACACACGATCAGACATGTCGGGCGTGGCATGCCATCATGGCCCTTAGACAGAATACACGGTCACACAACGTCGGGCGTGGCATGCTATGATCTTCCATGGAATGAATACACGGTTGGATGATGTCAGGCGTGGCATGCCATTATCGCAATTGGAAAACATACACAGGGTGGGACGACATCAGGCGTGGCATGCCATCATCGCCCTTGGACAACATACACGGTTAGACGACATCAGGTGTGCCATGCGAACATCGCCCTTGGGAATATTACACGATTGGACGACGTCGGGCGTGGCATGTCATTATTACCTTTGGGAAGTACACACGGTCAGACTACATCGGGCATGGCATGCCATAATTGCCCTTGGATAGCACACAGTGTCGTACAACGTTAGGCGTGGCATGTTATCATCGCCCATGGTCAGCACACACGATCGGACGACGTTGGTCGTGGCATTGCCATCATCTCCCTTGGACAGCAGACATGATAGGGCTACGTCAGGCGTGGCATTAAATCATGGCCCTTGGGCAGCACAGACTGTCGGATGATGTCATCCGTGGAAATGCCATCATCCCCCTTGGAATGCACACTCGGTCAAACGACGTCGGGCGTGACATGCCATCATTTCCCTTTGAAAGCGAACACGATCGGACGACGTTGAGTGTGGCATGTTACCATCTCCCTTGGATAGCGCACGATCAGACAACGTCGGGCGTGGCATTCCTGTATAACCCTTGGGCAACACACACTGTCGGATGATGCTGGGCTTGGCATGAAATCGCGATTTGGCAGCACACACTGTCAGACGATGTCGAGCGTGAAATGCCATATTCACCCTTGGACTGCACACACGGTGTGGCGACATTGGGTGTGGCATGCCATCATCTCCATTGGACAACATACACAGTCAGACTACGTTGAGCGTGGCATGCCATCATGGCCCTTGTCAAGCAAACACAGTTGGACGATGTCGAACGTATAAGACCATCATCACCTTTGGACAGCATACACAATGACGGACGACGTCAGGAGTGGCATACCATCATTGCCATTAGAAATCACACACTCTCGAATGACATCGGGAGTGGCATGTTATCATATCCCTTAGACGACACACACGACAGGACAACGTTGGGTGTGGAAATGTTATCATATCTTTTGGGCAGCACACACGGTCAGACGACGTAGGGCGTTAAATTCCATTATTGCCCTTTTGACAGCTCACACGGTCCGACGATGTCGACGTGGCATGCCATCATCTCCTTTGGAATGCACACAAGGAAATACGATGTTCGGCGTGGTATGCCTTCATCGCCTTTATGCAGCACTAGCGGTCAAATGACGTTGGGTGATAAATGCCATCATTTCCCTAAGACAGCACACACAGTTGTACGACGTAAGGCGTGGCATGGCAGCATGATCCTTGGGAAGCATACACGGTCGGACGACGTTGATTATGGCATGACATCATCGCCCTTAGAGTACATACACGGTCAGACGACGTCGGGCGTGGCATTACATCATCGCTCTTGGATAGCATACAAGGTCGAGCATGGCATTCCATCATCGCCCTTGGAATGAACACATAGTTGGATGATGTCGTTTGTGGCATGCGATTATCCCAATTGGACAAGATACACAACATCGCACGACATCAGGTGTGGCATGCCATCATATCTGTTGGACAAGATACACGGTCAGACGACGTTGGGCTTGCCATGCCATCATCTCCATTGATAAGCATACACGATCGGACGACGTCTGCTGTGGCATGTTATCATTTCCATTGGACAGGACACATGATTAAACGACGTCAGGCGTCGCATGCCCGCATGGCCCTTAGGTAGCACACATGATCGGATGACGTCTAGCGTGGCATGCGGTCATTGCCCTCGGACAAAACACACGATCAGACTACGTCTGCTGTGGCATTCCATCATCGCCCTTGGGCAGCACACATGGTCGGACAACGTTGGGCGTGGCATCCCATCATCTCCCTTGGAAATAATACATCATCGAGTGACGTCGGGCGTGGCATGTTATCATCGCCCTTGGACAACACACACGATTAGACCACTTAAGGCATGGCATGCCCGCATGGCCCTTGGGCAGGACACATGGTCAGATGACGTCAAGCGTGGCATGCCATTATTGCCCTTGGATTACACACACGATCTTACTACGTCGGGCGTGACATGCCATTATCGCTCATGGGCAACACATACGGTCAGACGACGTCAGGCGTGGCATGTCATCATTGCCCTTGGATAGCACACACGATGGGAGGACGTCGGTCGTGGCATGCTATCATCGCCTTTGGAAAGCATACACGATCGGACTACGTTAGGCGTGGCTTGGCATCATGGCCCTTGGAAGGCACACACGGTAGGACGACATTGGTTGTGGCAGGCCAGCGCCCTTGGACAGTATAAACAAGGTCAGACAATGTCGGGCGTGGCATGCCATCATCATTCTTGGATAGAACACACGGTCGAATGACGTCTTGCGTGGTATGTTATCAATACCCTTGGACTCCACACATGGTAAGACAATGATTAGCGTGGAAATGCTATCATCGCCGTTGGGCTGCACAAATGATCAGACGAGTCTGGTGTTAAATGCCATCATTGCCTTTTGGACAACACACACGGTCGGACGATGTTGACGTGGCATGCCATCATTGCCTTTGGACTACACACATGGACAGACGACATGGGGAGTGGCATGTTATCATCTCCCTTGGAATACACACACTGTAGGACGACGTTGGGTGTGGTAATGCTATCATCGCCCTTGGGAAGCACACACGGTCACACAACGTAGAGCGTTAAATGCCATGATTGCCTTTTGGACAACACACACGGTTGGATGATGTCGACGTGGCATGCCATCATATCCTTTGGAATGCACACACGGATAGATAATGTCCAGCGTGGTATGCCTTCATCGCCTTTGTGCAGCACAAGAGGTCAAACGACGTTGGGTGTTAGATGCCATCATCGCCCTTGGACATCACACACGGTTGTACGATGTTAGGCGTGGCATGCCAGCATGGTCCTTCGGTAGCACACACGGTTGGACAAAGTGGAGCGTGGCATGCCATCATCACCCTTAAAATACATACATGGTCGGACGACGTCGGGCGTGGCATGACATCATCGCTCTTGGATTGCATACAAAGTCGGACTATGTCGCGCGTAGCATTCCATCATCTCCCTTGGAATGAACACAAGGTCGGATGATGTCGCGTGTGGCATGCCATCATCGCAATTGGACAAGATACACACCATCGCACGACATCAGGTGTGGCATGCCATCATATCTCTTGGACTGCATACACGGTCAGACGACGTTGGGCGTGCCATGCTATCATCTCCATTGGAAAGCATACACGATCGAATGATGTCTGCTATGGAATGTTATCATTTACCTTGGAAAGGACACACGATTTGACGACGTCAAGCGTCACGTGCCCGCATGGCCCTTTGGCAGCAAACACGGTCGGATGACTACGTCGGGCATGCCATCATCGCCCTTGGACAGCATACATGGTATGACTACGTCAGTCATGGCATGCCATCATCGCCCTTGGAATGAACACATGGTTGGATGATGTCAGGCGTGGCAATTCCATCATCGCAATTTGATTGCATACACAGGGTTGGACGACGTCAGGCATGGCATGCCATTATCGCCCTTGGATAGAATACAAGTTCAAACGACTTCGGGTGTGCCATGCCATCATCGCCCTTGGAAAGGATACACGATCATACGACGTCTGGTGTGGCATATTATCGTCGCCCTTGGACAGTACAAATGATGGGATGACGTCGGGTGTGGCATGCCCGCATGGCCCTTGAGTAGCACACAAGGTCAAATGACGTCGAGTTTGGCAGTCCATCATCACCCTTGGACATAAAACACAATCGGAATATGTCATGCGTGGCATGCCATCATCGCCCTTGGGCAACACACACGATCGGACAACGTCGAGCGCGACATCCCATCATCACCTTTGGAAAGCATACACGATTGGACAACGTTGGCTGTTACATGTTATCATCGCCCTTGGACAACACACACGATTGAACGACGTCGGGCGTGGCATGCCCGCATGGCTCTTGGGTAGTATACATGGTCGGACAAAGTCGGGTTTGGCATGTTGTAATCGCCATTAGGCAGCACACGCGGTCAGACGACGTTGGGCGTGACGTGCCATTTTCACCCTTGGACAAAAACACACGGTTAGAAGACGTCGTGCGTGGCATAGCATTATTGCCCTTGGATAGAATACACGGTCGAACGACGTCAGGCCTATCATGCCATCATCGCCCTTAGAATCCATAAACGGTTGGACGATACGGACATGGCTTTCCATCATCGCCCTTGGACATCTTACACGGTCGAACTACGTTGGGCGTGCCATGCCATCCGCGCCGTTGTAATGTACACATAGTCGGATGATGTAGGGCTTGGAATGCCATCATCGCAATTGGATAGCATACACAAGGTCGAACGACGTCGGGCGTAGCATGCCATCATCGCCCTTGGACAGCATACACGGTCAAACGACGTTGTGCGTGCCATGCAATCATTGCACTTGGAAAGCATACTCAATCAGACGACGTCGGGCGGGGCATGTTATCATCATCCTTGGACAGCACACACGATTGGCGTATGTCAGGCATGGCATGCCCGCATGTCCGTTGTGCACAACACACGATCGGATTGTGTCGAGCATGGGATGCCATCATTGCCCTTAGACAACACACATGATCGGACTATGTCGGGCATGGCATGCCATCATTGCCATTGGGTATCAGACACGGTCTGACAATCTCGGGCGTGGAATCCCATCATCGCCCTTGAAAAGCATACACGATCGGACGACGCCGAGCATGGCATGTTATCAATGCCCTTGGACAGCAAACACGATTCCACTACGTAGGGCGTGACATGCCCGCATGGCACTTTTCCTGGACACACGATTGGATGGCGTCAAGCGTGGCATGCCATTATCGCCATTGGGCAAAACACACGTTTGGAAGATTTTGGGTGTGGTATGACATCATCGCCCTTGGACTGCATACACGGTTGGACGACGTCAAGCGTGGCATGCGATGATCGCCCTTAGAATAAACACATGATTAGATGATGTCTTGCGTGGTATGCCATCATCTCAATTGGACAGCATACATAGGGTCGGAGGACATCAGGCGTGGCATGCAATCATCGCCCTTGGTCAGCACACACGGTCTGGCGATGTTAGGCGTTGCATGCCATCATTGACCTTGGGCAGCACACACGATTGGACTACGTCGGGCGTGGCAAACCATCATTGCCCTTGGACAGCATAGATGGTCGTACGACGTCAAGCGTGGGATGTTATCATCACCCATGGTCAGCACACAGGGTCGAACGACGTCGGCCGTGACCATTCCATCATTGCCCTTGGACAGCACACACGATCGGACTACATCGCACATGGTATGACATCGTGGCCCTAGGGAAGCACACACGCTCAAAGGACGTCTACCGCGCCAATGCCATCATGGCCCTTGGAATGCACACACGGTTGGACAACTTCAGGCTTGACATGACATCATCGCCATTGGAAAGCATACACGATCGGATGACTTCGGGTGTGAGATGTTATCATCGCCCTTGGATAGCACACACGATCGGAAGACATCGGGCGGTGTATGCCCGCATGGCCCTTGGCCTGCACACACGGTCGGATGACGTTGGGCATGGCATGCCTTCATCACCATAGGGCAGCACACGCGGTCGACGACGTCGAGCGTGACATGCCATCTTCGCCCTTGGACTGCACACACAGTGGGACTACGTCGGGCGTGGCCTTCCATCATCGCCCTTGGACAACATACACGGTCCAACAACGTAAGGCGTGGCATGCTATCATGGCCCTTTGCCAGTACACACGATTGGATAATGTAGGGCGTGGAAGACTATCATCGCCCTTGGACAACATATATAGGGATAGATGATGTCGGGCGTAGAAGTCCATCATCGCCCTTGGAAAGAACACATGATAGGACGACATCGTGCGTGGCATGTTATCATTTCCCTTGGACTACACACAAGGTCAGATGACATTGGGCGTGGCAATGCTATCATCGCCCTTGGGCAGAACATATGGTTGGACGACGTAGGGCGTTAAATGCCATTATTACCCTTTGAACAACACACATATTCGACCGACGTCAATGTGGCATGCCATTATCGCCATTGGACTACACAGACGGACAGAAGACATTGGGCGTGGCATGCATTCATCGCGTTTGGGCAGCAAAAACGGTCGGAAAACATTGGCGTTAGATGCCATAATCGCCCTTGGATAGCACAGACGGTCGTACGACAGTATGCGTGGCATGTTAGCATGGTCCTTGGGAAGCACACACGGTAGGACGACGTCGAGCATGGCAATGCCATCATCGCCCTTGCACTTCACATACGTTAGTACAACATTGGGCGTGGCATTACCACATGGCACTTAGACAGCACACTTAGTCGGACGACGTCAGGCGTTACATGCCATCATCACACTTGGGAAGCAGCACGGTCGGACGAAGTCGAGCGTGGAATGACATCATCGCACTTGGACGACACACACGATTGGACTTCGTTGAGCGTGGAATGCCATAATCGCCCTTGGGCAGCACAGATTGTCGGACGATGTCAGGCGTGGCATGCCATCATCGCCCATGGAAAGCATACACGATCAGACGACGTTGGGTGTGGCATGTCATCATCACCTTAGGACATCACACACAATTGGCCCACATAGGGCGTGGCATTCCCGCGTGGCCCCTGGGCAGCACACACGGTCGGACTACGTCGGGGGTGTGTGGCATTCCATCATCGCCCTTGTGCAGCACACACGGTCGGACTACGTCAGGCGTTAGATGACATCGTTGCCCTTGGGCAGCACACACGGTCTGACTACATCGGGCGTGGCATGTCATTATCGATCATGGTTGTCGCATTCGTACAAATCTAATATATCATCTCAATTTTCCCATCGCATTGTACAAGCCTTTCATTTTTAAATTAATACGGCATGAATCATATGACCTTTCTAGTTTTACATCTATATTATTCTATATAAATAAAAATATAATAATATTTTATAAAAAAAACTAAACCAAATTATGGATATGACCACGTAGATCTCAAAAAATTATGCAGAATAAAAAAATTGTGTCGCACGGATATTCGAGCCTAAAGTTTCAATCATTTGAAGTAGAACCAAATCAAAGATTGAAACTCAAAAAAAGTAGTTGTAAATTTTTGAAATTTTAAACGGCCATGACTTTTGAGTCGATTGTCTGATTGAGGTAATTTTTTTTCTCAATTGTTTTTTAATTTTAATTCGAACAAAGGCATTTGGACGAGATGATTTTCCAAAAAACATCTTTATCCTCATTGAATTTTGAATTTCCCTCCAATTTTGAAGAAAATTGTAATTCTTTATTGCTACAAATCTGATAAAAGAAAATAGATTTTTGAGTTCAAAATATCTTGTTAACACATTTGAGAATATACATTTTAATAATATATAATCAATTTTATTACAGAAAGCTTTTATCCAGTTCATTTTTACATTTCCCCTAATTTTGCACACAATATCGAACGCCGCCGAGAGTGGCATGCAATCATCGCCCTTGGAAAGCACACACGATCACACTACGTCACGCTTGGCATGCCATTATGGCCCTTGGGCCGCACACAGAGTTGCACGACGTCGGCCGTGGCAACGCTATCATCGCTCTTGGAATGCAAACACGGTAGGACGACGTCGGGCGTGGCATATCATCATTACCCTTGGAAAGCAAACACGATCGGACGACGTCAGGCGTGGAATGTTATCATACCCATTTGACAGCACACACGATCGCACGACATCCGGCGTGGCATGCCTGCATGGCCCTTAGGCAGCATACACGGTCGGATGACGTCGGGCGTGGCATGCCATCATCATCATTAGGAAGCACACAAAGTAAGACGATGTCGGGCGTGACATTACATAATCGCCACTGGGCACCAAACTCGGTCGGACGACGTCAGGAGTGGCATGCCATCATCGCCCTTGGACAACATACACGGTCTGACTACATCGGACGTGGCATGCCATCATCGCCCTTGGACAACATACACGGTCTGACTACATCGGGCGTGGCATGCCATCATGGCCCTTGTCCAGCACAGACGGTCGGACGACGACGGGCGTGGTAGGCCATCATCGACCTTGGAAAGCATACACAGACATGGATGACGTCACCCGAGGCATGCCATCATCGCCCTTGGAAAGCATACATGGTCAGACGACGTCTGGCGTGGCTTGTTATCATCTCCTTTGGACTGAACATACGGTGGGACGATGTTGGGCGTTGCAGTGCTATCATCGCTCTTGGCCAGCACACATGGTCGGACGACGTAGGGCGTTAAATGCCATTATTTCCCTTTTGATAGTACACATGGTCCAACGACATCGACGTGGCATGCCATCATTGCCTTTGGACTGCATACAGGAATAGACGACGTCCTACTTGGCATGCCTTCATCTCCCTTGTGTACCACAAATGGTCAAACAATGTTGGGCGTTACATGCCATCATCGCCCTTGGACAGCACACACGATCGTACAATGTTAGGCGTGGCATGCCAGCATGGTCCTTGGGCAGCATAAATGGCCGGATGACATCGAGCGTGGCATGCCATAATCGCCCTTGTAATGCACATACGGTAGGACGACATCGGGCATGACATGAGCACATGGCCCTTGTGCAGCACACACAGTCAGACGATATCGGGCGTTACATGCCATCATCACATTTGGGAAGCACACACAGTCGCATGATGTTGGCCGTGGCATGCCATTCACTATGGACAGTGCATACGGTCGGACAACGTCGAGCATGACATGTCATCATCCCCCTTGGATAACACACACCATGGGACTACGTATGGTGTGGCGTACCATCATTGACCTTGGGCAGTTCACACGGTCGGACTACGTTGGGCGTGGCATGCCATTATTTACCTTGGTCAGCACAGACGGTTATACGATGTCATGTTCGGCATGTTATCATCGCCCATTGTCAGCACACACGGTTGGATGACATCGGTCGTGGCAATGCCATCATCTCCCTTGGACAGCACACACGATCGGAATATGTCGGGCGTGGTATGACATCATGGCCCTTGTGTAACACACACAGTCAGACGATGTCGGGTGTTAAATGCCATAACTTCCCTTGGACAGCATACAAGGTCCGACTACGTCAGGTGTGTCATGTTTTCATCGCCCTTGGACAGCACACACGATCGGACGATGTCATTGTGTCATGATATCACCTCCTTTGGATGCACACACGGACAAACGACGTCGGACGTGGCATGCCGACATCGCCCATGTGCAGCACACACAGTAGTATAACGTTGGTAATGCCATCATTGCCCTTGGAATGCACTCAGGATCGGACGACGTCGGGCATGGCATGCCATCATCGCCCTATGAAAGCATACACAATCAAAATACGTCGGGCGTGGCATGTTACCATCACCTATGGACAGCACACACGATCAGACGACGTTAGGCATTGCATGCCCGCATGTCCCTTGGGAAGCACACACGGTCGGATGAAGTCGGGCGTGGCATTCCATTATCGCTATTTTGCAGCACACGCGCTCGGACGACGTCGGGCTTAATGTTCCATCTTCGCCCTCGGAGAGCACACACGGTGGGTCGACGTCGGGCGTGGCATGTCATCGTCGCCCTTCGATAGGATACACGGTAAGACGTCGTTGGGCGTGGAATGCCATCATCGCCCTTGGACTCCATACACGGTCAAATGACGTCGCGAGTGGCATTCCATCATCACCTTTGGATTGCATACACGGTGGGACTACTCAGGCGTGGCATGCCATCATCATCCTTGGAATGAACACACGGTCGGTTGATGACGGGAGTTGCATGCCATCATCACAATTGGATAGCACAAACAGGGTCGAACGACGTCAGGCATAGCATGCCAACATCGCCCTGGGACAGCCTACACGGTCAGACGACGTCAGGCGTGCCATGCCATCATCTCCCTCAGAAAGCATACACAATCAGACGATATCGGGCGTGGCATGTTATTATTGTCCTTGGACAGCACACACGATCGAAGGACGTCGGGCGTGGCAAGCCGGCATAGAAGTTGGGTAGAACACACTGTCAGATGACGTCGAGTGTGGCATGACATCATTGCCCTTGGACATCACACATGATCGGACTATATCGGGCGTGGTATGCCATCATCGCCCTTGGGCAGCACACAGGGTCGGATAATGAAAGACGTGGAATACCATCATCGCCCTTAGAAATCATACACGATTTGACGACGCCGGACGTGGCATGTTATCAATGCCCTTGGACAGCATACACGATTGGACCATGTAGGGCGTTACATCCCCGCATGGCCCTTGGGCAGGACACATGGTCGGATGGCGTCGTGCGTGGCATTCCATTCTAGCCATTCTGGAGCACACGGGTTTGGACGACGTCGAGCATGGTATGGCATCATCGCCCTTAGACTGCATCGACGGTTGGACGACGTCGGGCGGTGCATATTGTCATCTTCCTTAAAATGAAAACACGGTCGGATGACATCGGGCGTGGTATGCCATTATCGCAATTAGAAAATATACACAGGGTCGAACAACGTAGGGCGTGGCATGCAATCATCGCCCTTGGACAACACACACGGTCGGACGACGTTAGGTGTTGCATACCATCATTGCCCTTGGGAAGCTCACACGGTTGGACTATGTTCGCGTGGCATACCATCATTCCCCTTGGACAGAATTGACGGTCGTACGACGTCAGGCCTGGCATGTTATCATCGCCCATGGTCAGCACACAGGGTCGGAGGATTTCGGTCATGGCAATGCCATCATCGCCCTTGGACAGCACACACGATCAAACTACGTCAAGTGTGGCATGACATCATGGTCCTTGGGCAACACACACAGTCAGACGATGTCGGCCGTGGAAATGCCATCATGTCTCTTGGAATGCACACACGATCGGACGGTGTTGGGATTGACATGCTATCATCATCCTTGGAAAGCATACAGGAACGGATGACATCGGGCGTGGGATTTTATCATCGCCCTTAGATAGCACACACGATTGGACGACATCACGCGTGGCATGCAAGAATGGCCCTTGTGCTGCACACACGGTCGGATGACGTTGGGCGTGGCATGCCATCATCGCCATTAGCAGGCACAAGCGGTCGGACGACGTCAAGCGTGAAATGCCATCTTCGCCCTTGGACTGCACACACGGTGGGACAATGTCGGGCGTGCCTTTCCATCATCGCCCTGGGACAACATACACGGTCGGACAACGTCGGGCGTGGCATGTTATCATGGCCCTTGGCCAGCACACACGGTCAGACAACGGCGGGCGTGGCATTCCGGCATCGCCTTTTGACAGCATACACAAGGACGGACGATGTCGAGCATAAAATGCAATCATCGCCCTTGGAAAGGACACATGGTCGGACGACATCAGGCATGGCTTGTTATCATAACCCTTGGACTGCACACATGGTCGAACGACATTGGGCATGGCAATGCTATAATCTCCCTTGGGCAGCACACATGGACGGACGACATAGGGCGTTAAATTCCATTATTGCCCTTTGAACATCAACATATTCAGATGATGTCGATGTGGCATGCCATCATCGCCTTTGGACTGCACACACGTACAGACAACGTTGGGCGTGGCATGCCATCATCTCTTTTGTGCAGCACAAACGGTCGGACGACATTGTGCATTAGATGTCATCATCATACTTGAACAATACACACGGTCGTACGACATTAGGCATTCCATTCCAGCATGGTCCTTGGGTACCACACACGGTTGGATGATGTCAGGCGTGACATTCCATCATCACCATTAGGCAGCACAAGCGGTCGGACGACGTCAAGCATGAAATGCCATCTTCGCCCTTGGACTGCACACACGGTGGGACGATGTCGGGCGTGCCTTTCCATCATCGCCCTGGGAGAACATACACGGTCGGACAACGTTGGCATGTTATCATGTCCCTTTGCCAGCACACACGGTCAAACAACGTCGGGCGTAGCATGCCATCATCGCCCTTTAACAGCATACACAGGGACGGACGATGTCGGGCATAGAATGCAATCATCGCCCTTGGAAAGCACACACGGTAGGACGACATCGGGCGTGGCTTGTTATCATCACCCTTGGACTGCACACATGGTCGAACGACATTGGGCATGGCAATGCTATAATCTCCCTTGGGAAGCACACATGGACGGACGACATAGGGCGCTAAATTCCATTATTGCCCTTTGAACAGCAACACATTCGGACGATGTCAACGTGGCATGCCATCATCGCCTATGGACTGAACACACGGACAGACAACTTTGGGCATGGCATGCCATCATCACCCTTGTGTAGCACAAACGGTCGGACGACATTGTGCATTATATTTCATCATCGCACTTGAACAATACACACTGTCGTACGACGTTAGGCGAGACATTCAAGCATGGTCCTTGGGCAGCACACACGGTCGGATGACGTCGAGCGTGGCATTGCCATCATCACCCTTGCACTGCACATATGGTAGGAAGACATCGGGCGTTAGGTGCCATCATTGACCTTGGGCTGCACAGACGGTCGAACTATGTAGGGATTGGCATGCCATCATCGATCATGGTTGTCGCATTCTTACTAATCTAATATATCTTCTCGATTTTCCCATCACGTTGTACTAGTCTTTCATTTTTAACTTAATACGACACGAAGCATACTACCTTTCTAGTTTTACATTTATATTATTCTATATAAATAAAAATATAAAAATGTTTTTGTAAAAAAAAATAAACCAAATTAAGGATTTGACCACGTAGTTGTAAAATTGTGAAATTTCAAACAGACATAATTTTGGGCTTAGATGTCAGATTGAGGAGATTGTTTTTCTCAATTTTGAAATTTTTTTGAGATCTACGTGAACAAAGGCGGTTTGGACGAGCCAATATTCGGAAAAATGTCTTTTACCCATTAAATTTTGAATTTCCCCCAAATTTTAAGAAAACTGTAATTCTTTATTGCTACAATCTGATAAAAGAAAATAGATTTTTGAATTTGAAATACCCTGGAAACACATATGAAAATTTCAATTTTAATGTTAGATAATCAATTTTATGATAAAAAGATTTTATCCTGATCAATTTTACATTTCCCCTAATTTTGCACACACGGTCGGACGACGTCAAGCGTGGCATGCCATCATCGCCCTTGGACAGCACACACGATAAGGCTTGGCATGCCATCATGGAACTTGGGAAGCACACGATCGGACGACATCGGGCGTGGCATGCCATAATCGCCCCAGGAAAGCATACACGATCAGACGACATCGGGTGTGGCATTTTATCGTTGCCCTTTTACAGCACACACGATCGTACACGTCAGACGTGGCATGCTCCCATGGCCATTAGGCAGCACACACTGTCAGATGACGTCGGGCGTGGAATGCCATCATTTCCAATAGACAGTAGACGCAGTCGGACGACGTCGGGTGTGGCATGCCTTCATCGCTAATGGGCAGCACACGCGGCCGGATGACGTTAGGCGTGACATGCCATTTTCGCCCTTTGACAACATACACGGTAGGACGACGTCAGGCCTTACATGGCATTATCACCCTTGGATAGCATACACGATCGGACTATGTCGAGCGTGCCATGCCATCATGGCCCTTTGAAAGCACACACGGCCGGAAAACGTTGGGCGTGGCAATTCTATAATTGCCCTTGGGCTGCACACACGATCTGATGATGTCGGTCGTTCAATGCCATCATTTCGCATGGTTAGCATACACGGTCGGACTACGTTGGGTGTGGCATGTTATCATCGCACTTGGAAAGCATACATGATAAGACGACATCGAGCGTGGCATGAAATCATTGCCCTTGGACAGCATACACGGTCGGACTACGTTAGGCGTGGCATGTCATCTTCGCCATTGGAATGAACACAGAGTCGGATGATTTCAGGTGTGGCATGCCATCATCCAAATTGGACAAGATACACAGGGTCGGACGACGTCAGGAGTTGCAAGCCATAATCTCCCTTGGACAGCATACACGGTCAGACAATGTCGGGTTTCCCATGCCATCATCGCTCTTGGAAAGCATAAACGATAGGACGACGTCGGGTATGGCATATTATCATCGCCCTTGGACCGGACACACAATCGGAAAAACTCGCGCGTGGCATGCCTGCATGTCCCTTGGGCAGCACACACTGTCGGATGATGTCGAGCGTGGCATTCCATCATCGCCCTATGACAGTAGACACGATCGGACTACGTCAGGCATGGCATGCCATCATGGCCCTTGAGCAGCACACACAATCGTACAACATTGGGTGTGGCATCCCATCATCGCCCTTGGAAAGAATACACGATCGAACAACGTTAGGCATGGCATGCACGCATGGCCCATGGGCAGGACACACGGTCGACTGAAGTCAGGCGTGGAATGCCATCATCGCCCTTGTTCAGCACACACGTTCGGATGATGTTAGTCATGACATGCCTTCATTGCCCTTGGGCAGCACACACGATCGTTGGACAACGTCGGGCGTGTCATCCCATCATCGCCCTTGGAAAGCATACACGATTGGAAGACGTCGAGTGTGGCATGTTATCATCGCCCATGGACAGCACATACAATCGGATGACGTCGAGCGTGGCATGGCCGCATGGACCTTGGGAAGCACATATGGTCGGATGAAATCGGGCGTGGCATGCCGTTATCACCATTGGGTAGCACACGCGGTCGGATAACGACGGGCATGACGTGCCATCTTCGCCCTTGGACAGCACACACGGATAGACGACTTCGGGCTTTGCATGTCATCATCTCCCTTGGATAGAATACATTGTCGAACGATGTCGGGCGTGGCATTCCATCATCGCCCTTGGATTCCATAAACGGTCGGACAACGTCGAGCATGGCGTGCCATCATCTCCCTTGGATAGAATATACGTTGGGCATGGCATGACATTATCACCCAAGGAATGGACACACAGTGGGATGATGTCGGGCTTAGCATGCCATCATCGCCCTTTGACAGCATACATGGTCAGACGACGTTAGGCATGCCAATCCACATCGCCCTTGGAAAGCATACACAATAAAACAAATTCGGGTGTTGCATGTTATCATCGTCGTTGGACAGCACACATTATCGGACAACATCGAGCGTGGCTTGCTCGCATGGCCCTTATGCCACACACAGGGTCTGATGACATCGAGTGTGGCATTCCTTCATCGCCCTTGGACAACACACACAATCGGACTATGTCAGGTGTGGCATGCCATCATCGCCCTATGAAAGTATACACAATCAAAAGACGTCGGGCGTGGCATGTTACCATAACCTTTGGACACCACACACGATCAGACGACGTTGGGCGTTGCATAACCGCATGTCCCTTGGGAAGAACACACGGTCCGATGAAGCCAGGCGTGGCATTTCATCATAGCCATTGTGCAGCACACGCTATCGGACGACGTCGGGATTGATGTGCCATCTTCGCCCTTAGATAGCACACACGATGGGTCGATGTCGTGCGTGGCATGCAATCAATGCCCTTGGATAGAATACACGGTCAGACGACGTTGGGCGTGGAATGCCATCATCGCCCTTGGACTCCATTCACAGTCGAATGACGTCGGTAGTGGCATGCCATCAGTGCCTTTGGATTGCATACACGGTGGGACTACGTCGGGCGTGGCATGCCATTATCGCCCGTCGAATGAACAAACGGTCGGTTGATGACAGGCGTGGCATGCCATCATCACAATTGGATAGCATAAATAGGGTCTAACGACGTCAGGCATAGCATGCCAACATCGCCCTGGGATAGCATACACGGTCAGACGACGTCTGGCGTGCCATGCCATCATCGCCCTTGGAAAGCATACACAATCAGACGACATCGGGCGTGGCATGTTATTATTGTCCTTGGACAGCACATACGATCGAAAGACGTCGGGCGTGGCAAGCCCGCATGGAACTTGGGTAGAACACACTGTAAGATGACGTCGAGTGTGGCATGCCATCATTGCCCTTGGACATCACACATAATCAGACTACATCGGGCGTGGTATGCCATCTTCGCCCTTGGGCAGCACACACGGTCGGACAATGACAGACGTGGAATCCCATCATCACCCTTGCAAAGCATACACGATTGGATGACGCCGTACGTGTCATGTTATCAATTCCCTTGGACAGCATACACGATTGGACCATGTAGGGCGTTACATGCCCTCATGGCCCTTGGGAAGGACACATGGTCGGATGGCATTGTGCATGGCATGCCATTCTCGCCATTCTGCAGCTCACAGGTTTGGACGACGTCTGGCATGGTATGACATCATCGCCTTTAGACTGCATCGACGGTTGGACGATGTCGGGCGGTGCAATCCCTTAAAATAAACACACGGTCGGATGACATCGGGGGTGGTATGTCATCATCGCAATTAGAAAATATACACAGGGTCGACCGACGTAGGGCGTGGCATGCAATCATCGCTCTTGGACAACACACACTATCGTACGACGTTAGGCGTTGCATGCCATCATTGCCCTTGGGCAGCTCACACGGTTGGACTATGTTGGTGTGGCATGCCATCATTGCGCTTGGACAGAATTGACGGTCGTACGACGTCAGGCGTGGCAAGTTATCATCGCCCATGGTCAGCACAGTGGGTCAGAGGATATCGGTCATGGCAATGCCATCATCGCCCTTGGACAACACACACGATCAGACTACGTCAAGTGTAGCATGACATCATGGTCCTTTGGCAGCACACACGGTCAGATGATGTCGGCTGTAGAAATGCCATCATGTCCCTTGGAATGCACACACGGTCGGACGGTGTCGGACTTGACATGCCATCATCGCCCTTGGAAAGTATACAAGATAGGATGACATCGGGCGTGGGATGTTATCATCGCCCTTAGATACCACACACGATTAGAGGACATGAGGCGTGGCATGCAAGCACGGACCTTGTGTTGCACACACGGTCGGATGACGTTTGGCGTGGCATGCCATCATCGCCATTAGGCAGCACAGGTGTTCGGACGACGTCAAGCGTGAAATTCCATCTTCGCCCTTGGACTGCACACACGGTGGGAGGATGTCGGGCGTGCCTTTCCATCATCGCCGTGGGACAACATACACGATCGGACAACGTCGGGCGTGGCATGTTATCATGGCCCTTGGCCAGCACACACGGTCAGACAACGTTTGGCGTGGCATGCCATCATCGCCCTTTGACAGCATACACAGGGACGGATGATGTTGAGCATAGAATGCAATCATCGCCCTTGGAAAGCACACACGGTAGGATGACATCAGACGTGGCTTGTTATCATCACCCTTGGAGTTCACACATGGTCGAACGACATTGGGAATGGCAATGCTATAATCGCCCTTGGGCAGCACACATGGACGGACAACATAGGGCGTTAAATTCCATTATTGCCCTTTGAACAACAACATATTCAGATGATATCGACGTGGCATGCCATCATCGCCTTTGGACTGAACACACGAACAGACAACGTTGGGCGTGGCATTCCATCATCGCCCTGGTGCAACACAAACGGTCCGACGACATTGTGCATTAGATGTCATCATTGCGCTTGAACAATACACATTGTCGTACGACATTAGGCGTGGCATTCCAACATGGTCCTTGGGCAGCACACACGGTCGGATGACGTTGGGCGTGGCATGCCATCATCGCCATTAGGCAGCACAAGCGGTCGGACGACGTCAAGCGTGAAATGCCATCTCCGCCCTTGGACTGCACACACGGTGGGACGTTGTCGGGCATGCCTTTCCATCATCGCCCTGGGAGACATACACGGTCGATCAATGTTAGACATGGCATGTTATCATGGCCCTTGGCCAACACACACGGTTAGACAACGTTGGGTGTGGCATGCCATCATCGCCCTTTGACAGCATACACAGGGATGGACGATGTCGGTCATAGAATGCAATCATCGCCCTTGGAAAGCACACACGGTAGGACGACATCGGACGTGGCTTGTTACCATCACCCTTGGACTGCACACATGGTCAAACGACATTGGGCATGGCAATGTTATAATCGCCCTTGGGCAGCACACATGGATGACTGACATAGGGCATTAAATTTCATTATTGCCCTTTGAACAGCAACACATTCGGACGATGTCAACGTGGCATTCCATCATCGCCTTTGGACTGCAAAGACGGGACAACTTTGGGCGTGGCATGCCATCATCACCCTTGTGCAGCACAAACGGTCGGACGACATTGTGCATTAGATGTCATCATCGCGCTTGAACAATGCACACGGTCGTACGACATTAGGCGAGGCATTCCAGCATGGTTTTTGGGCAGCACACACTGTCAGATGACGTTGAGTGTGGCATTGCCATCATCGCCCTTGCACTGCAGATATGGTAGGACAACATCGGGCGTTTGGTTCCATCATTGACCTTGGGTAGCACAGACGGTCGGAATATGTAGGGAGTGGCATTCCATCATCGATCATGGTTGTCGCACTCTTACTTATCTAATATATCTTCTCGATTTTCCTATCACGTTGCACTAGTCTTTAATTTTTAACTTACTACGACACGAAGCATACTACCTTTCTAGTTTTACATTTATATTATTCTATATAAATAAAAATATAAAAATATTTTTGTTAAAGAAAAACAAATTAAGGATATGACCACGTAGATCTCAAAAAAATATGCAGAATAAAAAAAAGTTGCGTCAAACTGAAATTCGAGCCCAAAGTTTCAATCATTTTATGTTTCACCAAATCAAAGATTGAAACTCAAAAAAAGTAGTTGTAAAATTGTGAAATTTCAAACGGACATAATTTTGGGCTCAGATGTCAGATTGAGGCGATTGTTTTTCTCAATTTTGATATTTTTTTGAGATTTACGTGAACAAAGTCGGTTTGGACGAACCAATATTCTGAAAAATGTCTTTTAACCCATTCGATTTTGAATTTCCTCCTATTTTAAATAAAATTGCATTTCGTTATTGCTACGAATCTGATAATAGAAAATAGATTTTCGAGTTCGAAATACCCTGGAAACACATATGAAAATTTCAATTTAAATGTTAGATAATCAATTTTATGATAAAAAGCTTTTATCCCGATCAATTTTAAATTTCCCCTAATTTTGCACACACGGTCGGACGACGTCGAGCGTGGCATGCCATCATCGCCCTTGGACAGGACACACGATCAGGCTTGGCATGCCATCATGGCACTTGGGAAGCACACGGTCGGACGACGTCGGGCGTGGCATGCCATAATCGCCCTAGGAAACCATACACGATCGGACGATATCGTGTGTGGCATTTTATCATCGCCCTTTGACAGCACACACGATCGTACACGTCAGACGTGGCATGATCACATGACCATTAGGCAGCACACACTGTCAGATGACGTCGGGCGTGGAATGCTATCATTTCCATTAGACAGCAGACGCAGTGAGACGACATCGGGTATGGCATGCCTTCATCGCCAATGGGCAGCACACGCGGTCGGACGACGTTAGGCGTGACATGCCATCTTCGCCCTTGAACAACATACACGGTAGGACGACGTCAGGAGTGATATGCCATTGTTGCCCTTAGATAGCATACACGATCAGACTATGTCGAGCGTACCATGCCATTATGGCCCTTTGAAAGCAAACACGGCCGGACTACGTTCGGCGTGGCAATGCTATATTTGCCCTTGGGCTGCACACACGATCAGATGACGTCGGTCGTTAAATGCCATCATTTCCCTTGGATAGCATACACGGTCGGACTACGTCGGGTGTGGCATATTATCATCGCACTTGGAAAGAATACACGATAGGACGACATCAAGCGTGGCATGACATCATCGCCCTTGGATAGCATACACGGTCGGACTACGTCAGGCGTGGCATGTCATCATCGCCATTGGAATGAACACAGAGTCGGATGATGTCGGCCGTGGCATGCCATCATCGCAATTGGACAAGATACACAGGGTCGGACGTTGTCAGGAGTTGCATGCCATCATCTCCCTTGGACAGCATACACGGTTAGACAACATCGGGTTTCCCATGTCATCACCGCTTTTGGAAAGCATAAACGATTGGAAGACGTCAGGTATGGCATATTATCATCGCCCTTGGACAGGACACACGTTCGGACAATGTCGCGCGTGGCATGCCCGCATGTCCCTTTGGCAACACACATGGTCGGATGACGTCGAGCGTGGCATGCCATCATTGCCCTATGACAGTAGACACGATCGGACTACGTTGGGCATGGCATGCCATCATCGCACTTGAGCAGCACACACATTCGTACAACATTAGGCGTGGCATCCCATCATCGCCCTTGGAAAGAATACACGATCGAACGACGTTGGGCATGGCATGCACGCATGGCCCTTGGGCAGGACACACGGTCGACTTAAGTCAGGCGTGGAATGCCATCATCGCCCTTGTTCAGCACACACGTTCAGACGATGTCAGGCGTGACATGCCATCATTGCCCATGGGAAGCACACACGGTCGTCGGACAACGTCGGGCTTGGCATCCCATAATCGCCCTTGAAAAGCATACACGATTGGACGACGTCGAGTGTGGCATGTTATCATCGCCCTTGGACAGCACACAAGATCGGATGACGTCGAGCGTGGCATTTCCGCATGGACCTTGGGAAGCACACAGGATCAAATGAAGTCGGGCGTGGCATGCCATTGTCACCATTGGGCAGCACACGCCGTCGGATAACGACGGGCATGACATGCCATCTTCGCCCTTGGACAACACACACGGATAGACGACGTCGGTGTTTGCATGCCATCATCTCCCTTGGATAGAATATATTGTCGAACGATGTCGTGCGTGGCATGCCATCATCGCCCTTGGATTCCATAAAAGGTCAGACGAAGCCGAGCATGGCATGCCATCATCTCCCTTGGATAGAATATACGTTGGGCGTGGCATGCCATTATCACCCTAGGAATGGACACACAGTCGGATGATGTCGGGCTTAGCATTCCATCATCGCCCTTGGAAAGTATACACAATCAAACAAAGTCGAGTGTGGCATGTTATCATCGTCCTTGGACAGCACACACGATCGGATAACATCGGGAGTAGCTTGCCCGCATGGCCCTTGTGCCGCACACACGGTCTGATGACGTCGATTGTGGCATTCCATCATCGCCCTTGGACAGCACACACAATCAGACTATGTCAGGTGAGACATGCCATCATCGCCCTTGTGCAACACACACGGTCGGACAACGTCGGGCGTGGCATCCCATCATCGCCCTTAAAAAGCATGCACAATTGGACGACGTCAGGTGTGGCATGTTATAATTTCCCTTGGACAGCACACACGATCGGATGACGTTGCGCGTGGCATGGCTACATGGACCTTGGGAAGCACACACGGTAGTATAAAGTCGGGCGTGGCATACAATTATCGCCATTGGGCAGCACAAGCGGTCGGATGACGACGGGCATTATGTGCCATCTTCGCCCTTGGATAGCACACATGGTTAGACGATGTCGGGCGTTGCATACCATCATCTTCCTTGGATAAAATACATTGTCGAACGACGTAAGGCATGGCATGCCTTCATCACCCTTAGACTCCATAAACGGCCGGACGTCATCGAGTATGGCATGGCATCATCGCCCTTGGACATAATATACGTTGGGCGTGGCATGCAATCATCACCCTAGGAATGGACATACAGTCGGATGATGTAGGGCATGGAATGCAATCATCGCAATTGGATAGCATACACAGGATCGAACAATGTTGCGCATAGCATGCCATCATCGCCTTTGGACAACATACATGGTCAGACGACGTTGGGCGTGCCATTCCATCATCGCCCTTGGAAAGCATACACAATCAAACAATGTCGAGTGTGGCATGTTATCATCATCCTTGGACAGCACACACGAACAGACAATGTCGGGCGTGGCTTGCCCGCATGGCCTTTGTGCCGCACACACGGTCTGATGACGTCGAGTGTGGCATTCCATCATCGCCCTTGGGCAGCAAACACAATCGGACTATGTCAGGTGTGACATGCCATCATCGCCCTTGGGCAACACACACGGTCGGACAACGTCGGGCATGTCATCCCATCATCTCCCTTGAAAAGTATACACGATTGGACGGCGTCAGGTGTGGCATGTTATCATCGCCCTTGGACAGCACACACGATCAGACGACGTCGGGCGTGGCATGGCCGCATGGACCTTGGGAAGCACGCACGGTCGTATAAAGTCGGGTGTGGCATGCTATTATCGCCATTGGGCAGCACACGCTGTCGGATGACGATGGGCATGACGTGCCATCTTCGCCTATGGACAGCACACACGGTTAGAAAATGTCGGGCGTTGCATGCCACCATCTTTCTTGGATAGAACACATTGTCGAACGACGTCGGGCGTGGCATACCATCATCGCACTTAGACTCAATAAATGGTCGGATGTCGTCAACTATGGCATGACATCATCACCCTTGGATAGAATATACGTTGGGCGTCGCGTGCCATCATCACCCTAGGAATAAACACACGGATGATGTAGGGCATGGAATGCCATCATCGCAATTGGATAGCATACACAGGGTCGAACGATGTCGGGATTAGCATGGCATCATCGCCCTGGGAAAGCATACATGGTTAGACGACGTTGGGCCTACCATTCCATCATCGCCCTTGGAAGCATAAAAATTCAAACAAATTTGGGTGTGGCATGTTATCATCGTCTTGGGACAGCACACACTATAAGAGGACGTCGGGCGTGGCTTGCCTGCATGGCCTTTGTGCCGAATACAAAATCGGATGACGACGATTGGGACATGACATCATCGCCCTTGGATAGCACACACGATCAGTCTATGTCGGGCGTGGCATGCCATCATCGCCCTTGGGCAGCACACATGGTCGGACAATGCCGGGCGTGGAATCCTATCATCACCCTTAGAAAGCATACACGATCGGACGACGCCGGGCGTGGCATGTTATCAATGACCTTGGATAGCACACACGATTGGACCACATAGGGCGTGACATGCCCGCATGGTCCTTGGGCCGGACACACGTTCGGATGGCATCGGGCATGGCATGACAATATCGCCATTGTGCATCACACACGTTTGGACGATGTCAGGCGTTGTATGCCATCATCGCCCTTGGATTGCATACACGCTTTGACGATGTCAAGTGTGGCATGCGATCATCGCCCTTAGAATGAACACGTTATCGGATATTGTCTTGTGTGGTATTCCATCATCGCAATTGGACAGCATACATAGGGTCGGATGACGTCGGGCGTGGCATGCAATCATCGCCCTTGGACAGCACACACGATCGGAAACGTTAGGCGTTGCATGCCATTATTGCCCTTGGGAACCACACACTGTTGGACTACATCGGGTGTGGCAAGCCATCATTACCCTTGGACAGCATATGGTCGTACGACATCAGGCGTGGCATGTTATCATCGCCCATGGTCAGCACACATGGTCGAACGACGTCGGCCGTGGCAATTCCATCATTTCCCTTAGACATCACACCTGATGGGACTACGTCGAGTGTGGCATGACAACATGGCCCTTGGGAAGCACACACACTCAGACGATGTCGGCCGTGGCAATGCCATCATGAACCTTGGAATGCTCATACGGTCGGAACACGTCGGGCTTGACATGCCATCATCGCCCTTGGAAAGCATACACGATAAGATGACATCGGGCATGAGATGTTATCATCGCCCTTTGATAGAACACAGGGTCGAACAATGTTGGCTGTGGCAATTCCATCATTGCCCTTGGACAGCACACATAATAGGACTACGTCAAGCATGGCATGACATCATGGCCCTTAGGAAGCACACACGCTCAGACGACGTCGGCCGTGGCAATGCCATCATGGCCCTTGGAATGCACATGCGGTCGGAACTCGTCGAGCTTGACATGCCATGATCGCCCTTGGAAAGCATACACGATAAGACGACGTCGGGCATGAGATGTTATCATCGCCCTTGGATAGAACACACGATGGGACGACATCGGGCGTGGCATGCCCGCATGGCCCTTTGGATGCACAAACGGTCGGATGACGTTGGGCGTATCTTGCCATCATCACCGTAGGGCAGCACACGCTGTCGGACTATGTCGAGCGTGACATGCCATCTTCGCTCTTGGACTGCACACACGGTGGGACTACGTCGGGCGTGGCCTCCCATCATCGCCCTAGAACAACTTACACGGTCAGACAATGTTGGGCGTTGCAACCTATCATGGCCCTTGGCTAGCACACACAATAGGAAGACGTCGGTCGTGGCAGGCCATCATCGCCCTTGGACAACATACATAGCGAAGGATGATATTGAGCGTAGAATGCCATCATCGCCCTTGGAAAGCACACAGCACACGGTAGGACGACATCTGGCGTGTCATGTTATCATCGTCCTTGGTTTGCACACAGGGTCAGATGACATTGGGCGTGACAATGCTATCATTGCCCTTGGGCAGCACACATGGCGGGACGATGTTGGGTGTTAAATGCCACTATTGCCCTTTGAACAGCACACATATTTTGCCGATGTTGACGTGGCATGCCATCATCGCCTTTGGACTACACACGGACAAACAACATTGGGTGTGGCATGCCATCATCGCTCTTGTGCTGCACAAACGGTCGGACGACGTTGGGCGTTAGATGCCATCATCACCCTTGCACAACACAGACGGTCGTACGACATTAGGCGTGGCATGTTAGTATGGTCCTTTGGCAGCACACACGGTCGGACAATGTCGACCGTAGCATTGCCTTCATCGCTCTTAGACAACATACACGGTCGGACTACGTCGGGCTTGGCATGCCATCATCGCCCTCACACGGTCAAATAATGTTGGGCATTTCATGCCATCATCACAATTGGATAGCATACACGGTCAGATGACGCCGGGCATGCCATGCCATCATTTCCCTTGGAAAGCACACACAATTAGACAACTTCGGGCATGGCATACCATCATTGACCTTGGGAAGTTCACACAGTCGGAGTATGTCATGTGTGGCATGTTATCATCACCCATTGTCAGCACACACGATTGGACGACATCGGTCGTGGCAATATAATCTTCTCCCTTGGACAGCACAAACGATCGAACTACGTTGGGCATGGTATGACATCATGGCCCTTGGGCAGCACACACAGTTAGACAACGTTGGGCATTTAATTCCATAATTGCCCTTGGATAGCATACACGTTCAAACTACATCGGGTGTGGCATGTTATCATCGCCCTTCGACACCACACACGATCGGAAGATATCGTTATGTCATTTCATCATCACCTTTGAATAAACACACGGTCGGATGATGTCGGGCATGGCATGCCATCATCGCAATTGGAATCCATACACAGGGTCGGACGACATAAGGCGTGGCATGCCAACATCGCCCTTGGACAGCATACACGGTTAGACGACGTTAGGCGTGCCATGATCGGATGACATCGGGCGTGGCATGTCACCATTACCTTTGGGCAGTACACACGGTCAGAATACATCGGGCGTGGCATGCCAGAATTTCCCTTGGAAAGCACAGACTGTTGTACAACGTCAGCTGTAGCATGTTATCATCGCCCATGGGTAGCACACACGATCCGACGACGTTGGCTGTGGAATTGCCCTCATCTCCCTTGGATAGCATACACGACTGAACTACGTCGGGCGTGGCATAAAATCATGGCCCTTGGGCAGCACACACTGTCGGATGATGTTGTCCGTGTCAATGCCATCATCCCCCTTGGAATGCACACACGGTGAGACGACGTCGAGCGTGACATGCCATCATCTACCTTGGAAAGCAAACACTATCGGACGACGTCGAGTGTGGCATATTCCATCGCCCTTAGACAGCACACTCGATCAGACGACGTCGGGCGTGGCATTCCTGCATGGCCCTTGGGCAGCACTTACGGTCGGATGACGTCGGGCGTGGCATGCCATTGCGATTGGGCAGCACACACTTTCGGACGGTGTCGAGCGTGACATGACATATTGACCCTTGGACTGCACACACGGTGTGGCGACATTGGGAGTGGCATGCCATCATCACCCTTAGAAAACATACACGGTCGGACTACGTTGAGCGTGGCATGCTATCATGGCCCTTGGCAAGCACACAGAGTCGGACGACGTCGGGCGTAGAAGGCCATCTACGCCCTTGGACATCATACACAGGGACGGACGATGTCGGGCCAGGCATGCCATGATTTCCATTAGAAAGCAGACATGCTCGAACGACATCGGGAGTGGCATGTTATCATCTCCCTTGGACTACATCCACGGTAGGTTGACTTTGGGTGTGGCAATGCTATCATCGCCCTTGGGCAGCACACACGGTCAGACGACGTAGGGAGTTAAATGCCATTATTGCCCTTTGGACAGCACACACGATCGGATGACGTCGACGTGGCATGCCATTATCTCTTTTGGAATGCACACACGGACAGACGATGTCTAGCGTGGTATGCCTTCATTGCTTTTGTGCAGCACAAGCGGTCAAACGATGTTGGGTGTGATATGCCATCATCGCCCTTGGACTGCACACACAGTGGGACTACGTCGGATGTGGCCTTCCATCATCGCCCTTGGACAACATACACGGTCCAACAACGTTGGGCGTGGCATACTATCATGGCCCTTGGCCAGTACACACGATTGGATGACGTAGGGTGTGGTAGGCGATCATCGCCCTTGGACAGCATACACAGGGACGGATGATGTCGGCCATAAAATTCCATCATCGCCCTTGGAAAGCACACACGGTAGGACGACATCGGGCATTGGATGTTATCATCGCCTTTGCACCAATACACATGGTCAGACGACATTGGGGGTTGCAACGCTATCATCGCCCATGGGCAGAACACATGGTTGGACGACGTAGGGCGTTAAATGCAATTATTGCCCTTTGAACAACACACATATTCGAACGACGTCAACGTGGCATGCCATCATCTCCTTTGGACTGCACAGACGGGCAGACGACATTGGGCGTGGCATGCATTCATCGCGATTGGGCAGCAAAAATGGGCGGACAACATTGTGCATTAGATGTCATCATCGCCCTAGGACAGCACAGATGGTTGTACGACAGTATGCGTGGCATGTTAGCATGTTCCTTGGGCATCACACACGGTCGGACGATGTCAAGCGTGGCATTGCCATCATCGCGCATGCACTGCACATATGGTAGAACAACATCGGGTGTGGAATGACCACATGGCCCTTGGACAAAACACTTAGTCGGACGACGTCGGGCGTTACATGCCATCATCACACTTGGGAAGCATGCACGGTCGGACAAAGTCGAGCATGGAATGATATCATCAAACCTGGACAGCACACACAATCGGACTACGTCGAGCGTGAATGCCATCATCGCCCTTGGGCAGCACACATTGTCGGACGATGTCAGGCGTGGCATGCCATCATCGCCCTTGGAAAGCATACACAATACTAGTATTAGCTAGTGCCTTTTAACTGAAATAAAAAGGCCCTTAAAGTAACCTTCATATTTAAATTTGATTTTGTGTTCACCACAGTTATGTATATATATATAAATAATAAATAAAACATATATAAACGGTTATAATATGCCTATGACCCACAAACATCACAATCACATTTATAAAATGATCTTATTAGTTACTCCTACTTCTAAAAAATTAAATTAATTAGTTATGTATTCAAATTAGGTCATGAATAATTTCACGAATATCCCTCCTTATTAGTCTGTTTAACTATTTTTTTAAACCTGATAAGCATGCCATCATCAGTTGGATTAGTTTATAAGGAACGACAGGCGTGGCATGCCATCATCGCCCTTGGAAAGCATACACAATCAGACGACGTTGGGTGTGGTATGTCATCATCTCCTAAGGACAGCACAAATGATTGGCCAACGTTGGGTGTGGCATGCCCGCGTGGTCCCTGGGCAGCACACGCGGTCGGGCTACGTCGGGTGTGGCATTCCATCAACCCCCTTTGGGCAGCACACATGATCGGACGACGTCGGGCGTTAGATAACATCGTTGCCCTTGGGCAACACACACGGTCTGACTACATTGGGCGTGGCATGCCATCATCGATCATGGTTGTCGCATTCGTACAAATCTAATATATCATCTCAATTTTCCATCGCATTGAACTAGCCTTTCATTTATAAGTTAATACGGCATGAATCATATTACCTTTCTAGTTTTACATTTATATTATTCTATATAATAATAATATAATAATATTTTTTTAAAAAAACTAAACCAAATTATGGATATCACCACGTAGATCTTAATGAAATATGCAGAATAAAAAAATTGTGTCACACGGATATTCGAGCCAAAAGTTTCAATCATTTGAAGTTTCACCAAATCAAAGATTGAAACTCAAAAAAAGTAGTTGTAAATTTTTTAAATTTTAAACGGCGATAACTTTTGACTCGAATGTTTGATTGAGGCAATTTTGCTTTCTCATTTTTTTTTAACGCGAACAAAGGCATTTGGACGAGATGATTTTCCAAAAAACATCTTTATACACATCGAATTTTTAATTTCCCTCCAATTTTGAAGAAAATTGTAATTGTTTATTGCTACGAATATGATAAAAGAAAATAGATTTTTGAGTTCAAAATATCTTGGTAACACATTTGAGAATATTAATTTTAATGTTACATAAACAATTTTATGACAAAAAGCTTTTATCCAGTTCAATTTTACATTTCCCCTAATTTTGCACACACTGTCGAACGACATCGAGCGTGGCATGTAATCATAGCCCTTGGACAGCACACACGATCACACTACGTCAGGCTTGGCATGCCATCATGGCCCTTGGGCAGCACAAACGGTTGAACAACGTCGGCCGTGGCAATGCTATCATCGATCCAGGAATGCACACACGGTAGGATGACGTCGAGCGTGGAATATAATCATCACCCTTGCAAAGCATACACGATCGGACGACGTCAAGCATGGAATGTTATCATACCCCTTTGACAGCACAAACGATCGGACGAGTCGGGCGTGGCATGCCCGCATGGCCCTTGGAAAGCACACACGGTCGGATGACGTCGGGCGTGGCGTGCCATCATCGCCATTAGGAAGCACACACGGTATGACGATGTCGGCCGTGAAATTCCATAATAGCCACTGGGAAGCACACTCGGTCGGATGACGTCAGGCTTGGCATGCCATTATCGCCCTTGGACAACATACACGGTCTGACTACGTCGGGCGTGGCATGCCAGCATGGCCCTTGGCCAGCACAGATGGTAAGACTACGACGGTCGTGGCAGGCCATCATCGAACTTGGAAAGCATACACAGACATGGATGACGTCAGCTGTGGCTTGCCATCATCGCCCTTGGAAAGCATACATGGTCGGACGACATCTGGCGTGGCATGTTATAATCTCCTTTGGATTGAACATGCGGTGGGACGATGATGGGCATTGCAATGCTATCATCGCCCTTGGCCAGCACACACGATCAGATGATGTAGGGCATTAAATGCAATTATTACCCTTTTGACAGTACACACGGCCCGACGACGTTGACGTGGCATGCCATCATTGCCTTTGGACTGCATACACCAATAGACGATGTTCAACGTGGCATGCCGTCATCTCCCTTATGTACCACAAATGGTCGAACGATGTTGGGCGTTAGATGCCATCATCGCCCTTGGGCAACACACACGATCGTACAATGTTAGGTGTGGCATGCCGACATAGTCCTTGGGTAGAATAAACGGTCGGATGACGTCGATCATAGCATGCAATAATCGCCCTTATACTGCACATACGGTTGGACGACATCGGGCGTGACATGCGCATATGGCCTTGTGCAGCACACACAGTCGGACGACATCGGGTGTTACATGCCATCATACACTTGGCAAGCACACACGGTTGCATGACGTTGGGCGTGGCATGCTATTCGCCCATGGAAAGCACACACGGTCGGACAACGTCGAGCATGAAATGTCATCATCCCCCTTTCACAACACACACCATGGGACTACGTATGGCGTGGCATGCCAACGTCACCCTTGGGAAGCACACACGGTCGTACGACGTCGAGCGTGACATGCAATCATCACCCTTGGAAAGCATACACGATCAAACGACATTGGGCATGGCATGTTATCATCAATCTTGGAAAACTCACAAGATCAAACTACGTAGGGCGTGCCATACTCGCATGGCCCTTGGGCAGCACACACGGCCAGACTACGTTTGGCGTGGCATGCCATCACTGCCCTTGGGCAGCACATACAGTCGGACGATGTCGGGCGTGGCATGCCATCATCGCCATTTGAAAGCATGCACGATCGGATGACGTCAGGCCATGCATGTTATCATCGCCCTTGGACGGCAACACGATTGGACCACGAAGGGCGTGTCATGCATGCATGGCCCATGGGCAGCACACTTGGTCTGATGACGTCGGGCGTGGCATGCCATCATCACCATTGGGCAGCACACACGGTTATATAAAGTAGGGCATAACATTCCATCATCGCCCTTGGGCAGCGCACACGGTCGGACAATGTTGGGTGTGGCATACCATCATCGCCCTTGGACAGCCTACACGGTGGAACGACGTCAGGTATGGCATCCCATCATCGCCTTTGGAATGAAAACACAGTCAGATGACGTCGAGCGTGACATGTCATTATCGCCCTTCCTAAGCATATACAGGGTCGGACGACGTCAAGCGTGGCATGCCATCAACGCCCTTGGACAGCACAAACAGTAGGACAATGTCGGGCGTGGCATGTTATCATCGCCCTGGGAAAACACACACGGTCGAATGACGTCGAGAATGACATGACATCATCGCCCTTAGACTCAACACACGACGGGACTACGTCGGGCAAGGCATTCAATCATCGCCCTTGGGTATCACACAAAGTCATACGACGTCGAGCATGGCGTGCAATTATCGCCCTGTGAAAGCATACACGATCGGACGACGTAAGGCATGGCATGTTATCATCACCCTTGGACAACAGACAGGATAAATCCACGTAGGGCGTGGCATGCCCGCTTTGCTCTTAGACAGCACACACGATCATACTACGTCAAGTGTGGCATGCCATCATCGCCCTTATGAAGCACACACGATCGGACGACATCGGGCATAACATGCCTTCATCGTCATTAGAAACCATTAAGGATGGGATGACGTCTGTTGTGGCATGTTATCGTTGCCCTTGGACGTAACACATGATCAGACCACGAAGGGCTTGGCATGCATGCATTACCCTAGGGAAGTACACAAGGTCGGATGACATCACGCGTGACATGCCATCATCACCATTGGGCAGCACACGCAGTTGGACGATGTCGAGCATGACGTGACATCTTTGCCCTTGCACAGCACACACGGTGGGACGACGTTGGGCCTTGCATGCCATCATCGCCCTTGGAGTGAATACACAGTCGGACAACGTCGGGCGTGGCCATGACATCATCGCCCTTGGACTGCATACACAGCCAAACGATGTCGGGCGTGGCATGAGGTCGTCACCCTTGGACAACATACATGGTTAGACTACGTCTAGCGTGGCATGCCATCATCGCCCTTGGAATTAATATACAATCGGATGATGTCGGGCAAGGCATGCCATCATCTCAATTGGACAAGATACACAGCATCGGACAACATCAGGCGTGCGATGCCATCATCTCCCTTGGACAACATACACGATCCGACGACATCGGGCGTGCCATGCCATCATCGTCCTTGGAAAGCATACACGATCGGATTATGTTAGATGTGGCATGTTATCATCTCCCTGGCAGAGGACACACGACCAGAAGACGTCAGGCGTGGCATGCCCGCGTGGCCCTTGGGCAGCACTCACGGTCGGATGACGTCTAGCATGGCATGCCATCATCTCCCTGGGACAACACACACGATCGTACTACGTCGGGCGTGGCATGCCATCATCTCCCTTGGGCAACACACACGGTTGGAAAATGTCATGCGTGGTATCTCATCATCTCCCTTAGAAAGAATACACGATCGAACAACGTCGGGCGTGGAATATTATCATCACCCTTGGATAGCACACACGATTAGACCGCGAAGGGCGTGTAATGCCCAAATGGACCTTGGGCAGAACACTCGATCGGATGATGTCGAGCATGGAATGCCATTATCTCCCTTGTGCAGCACACATGTTTGAACAACGTCGGTCATGACATGACATCATCACCCTTGGGCAGCACACACTGTTGGATGACGTTGGGTGTGGCATGCCATCATTTCCCTTGGACAGCACACACGGTAGGACGAGGTTTGTCGTGGCATGCCATCATCGCACTTGGACATCATACACGGTCAGACTACGTCAAGCGTGGCATGCCATCATGGCGCTTGGACAGCACACACGGTGGGACGACGTCAGGCGTGGCAGGCTATCATCGCCCTTGCACAGCATACACAGGGTAAGACAATGCCAGGCGTAGCAAGCCATCATCGCCCTTGGATAGCATACACGGTCGGATGACGTCTGGCGTGGCATGTTATCATCACCCTTGGACTGTAGACATGGTCGGATGACGGTTAGTATGGAAATGGTAACTTCGCCCTTGGGCAGCAAAAATGGTCAGACCACGTCCGGTGTTAAATGCCATCATTGCCCTTTGGATAGCACACACGGTCAAACGACATCGACGTTTTATGCCGTCATCGCCTTTGGACTGCACACACAGACCGAAGATGTCGAGATTAGCATGACATCATTGCCCATGTGCAGCACACACGATCGGACGATGTCGGCCGTTGCAATGCCATAATCGCCCTTAGAATGCACACACAATCGGAAGACATCGGGCGTGGTATGCCATCATCGCCCTTGGACAGCACACACGATCGAACACGTCGGGCGTGGCATGCCCGCATGGACCTTAGGCAGCATAGAGGGTCGGATGACGTCAGGCGTGGCATGACATCATCACCATTGGGAAGTACACACCATCTTTTCCCTTGGACAACACTCATGGTGGGACGACGTCGGGCGTGGCATGTCATCATCGCTCTTGGACAGAATACACGATTGGACAACGTCATGTGGTGCATTACATCATCGCCCATGGACTGCATACACGGTCGGAAGACGTCGGGTGTGGCATGCAATCATTGCCATTGGACATTATACATGGTCGGACAACGTCAGACGTGGCATGCCATGATCGCACTTGGAATGAACACACAGTGGGATGATGTCAGGCATGGCATGCCATCATCGTAATTGGAAAGCATGCACAGGGTCGGATGACGTCAAGCGTGGCATGGCATCATCACCGTTGGACAGCATACATGGTTAGACGACGTCAGGCATGCCATGCCATCATCGCCCTTGGAAAGAATACACGATCGGACTACATCGGGTATGGCATGTTAACATTGACCTCGGACACCAAAAATGATCAGACGACGTCGGGTGTGACGTGCCCCCATGACCCTTGGGCAGCACACACGGTCGGATGACATCGAGTGTGGCATTCTATAATCGCCCTTTGACAGCACACATAATCGGACTATGTAAGGCGTGGCATTCCATAATTGCCCTTGGGTAGCACACACGGTCAGACAATGTCGGGCATGGCATCTCATTATCGCCCTTGGAAAGCATACACAATCGGACGATGTCGGTTGTCGCATGTTATCATCGCCTTGGACAACACACACGATTGGACCACGTAGGGCGTGGCATGGCTGCATGGCCCTTGGGCAGGACACACGGTCGGATGACGTCGGGCGTGGCATGCTATTATCGCTGTTTTGCAACACACATATTCGACGACATAGGGCGTGACATGTAATCATCACTCTTGGGCAGCACACACGGTTGGACGACATCGGGCGTGGCATGCCATCTCCCTTGGACTGCATATGCGGTCAAACAACGTCAGGCGTGGCATGCCATCATTGATCTTGGACAACATACACGGTCGGACTACGTCGGTCTTGGCATGGCATAATCACCCTTGGAATGAACTCACGGTCGGATGATGTCGGGCGTGTGATACCATTATCGCAATTGGAAACCATACACACAGGGTCGGATGTCGGGCGTGGCATGCCATCATCGCCCTTGGATAGCATACACGGTCAAAAGATGTCGGGCATGTCATGCCATCATCTACCTTGGAAAGTACACACAATCTAACAACTTCTGGCGTGGCATACCATCATTGACCTTGGGCAGTTCACACGTCGGACTACGTTGGGCGTGGAATTCCATTATTGCCCTTGGACAACACAGATGGTCATACGATGTCATGCGTGGCATCTTATCATCGCCCATTGTCAGCGCACACGGTTGGACGACATCGGCCATGGCAATGCCATCATCTCCGTTGGACAGCACACACGATCGGACTACGTCGGGCGTGGCATGAGTTCATGGCCCTTGGGAAGCACACACGGTCAGACGATGTCGGGTGTTAAATGCCATAATTGCCCTTGGACAGCATACGGTCAGACTACGTCAGGTCTGGCATGTTTTCATCGCCCTTGGACAGCACACACGATTGGACGATGTCAATGTGGCATGCCTTCATCGCCTATGGATGCACACACAATCGGACGACATCGGGCGTGGTATGGCATAATCGCCATTGGAATGCACACACAATCGAACGACGGCGTGGTATGCCATAATCGCCCTTGGACAGCACACACGATCACACCCGTCAGGCGTGGCATGCCCGCATGGCCCTTACGCAGCATAGACGGTCGGATGACGTCAGGCGTTGCTTTCCATAATCACCATTAGCCAGCACATGCGATCGAACGACGTCGGGCATGACGTGCCATCTTTTCCCTTTGACAGCACTCATGGAGGGACGACGTCGGGCGGGGCATGCCATAATCGACATTGGAAAGAATACACAGTTAAACGACGTCGTATGTTGCATGTCCTCATCACCCTTGGACTGCATACACGGTCGGACGATATCAGGCGTGGCTTGTAATCATCTCCCTTGGACAACATACACGGTCGGACAACGTCGGACGTGGCATTCCATGATCTCCATTGGAATGAACACGCAGTCGGATGATGTCAGGCATGGCATGCCATCATCGAAATTAGACAACATACATAGGGTTAGACGACGTCGGGCGTGGCATGACATAATCGCCCTTGGACAGCATACATGGTTAGACGATGTGAGGATTCCCATGCCATCATCGCCCTTGGAAAGCATACACGACCAGATGACGTCGGGTGTGGCATGTTATCATCGGCCTCGGACACCACAAATGATCAGACAATGTCGGGTGTGGCGTGCCCCCATTGCCCTTGGCCAGCACACGGTCGGATGACAACGAGTGTGGCATGCCATAATCGCCCTTTGACAGCACACACAATTCGACTAGGTAAGGTGTGGCATGCCATATTCGCCCTTGGAAAGTATAAATGATCGAACGACGTCGGGTGTGGCATGTTATCATCGTCCTTGGACACCACACACGATCGGAGGACATCGGGAGTGGCATGCCCTCATGACCCTTGGGAAGCACACATGGTCGGATGAAGTCAGGCATTGCATTCCATCATCGCCATTGGGCAGCACACGCGATTGGACGACGTCGGGCGCGACATTTCATCTTCGTCCTTGGACAGCACACACGAAGGGGCAATATCTAGCGTGCCATGCCATCATCTCCCTTTGATAGAATACACGATCGAACGACGTCGGTCGTGGCATGCCATCATCGCCCTTGGACCCCATATATGGTCAGACTACGTCGGGCGTGGCATGCCATCATCGCCCTTGGAATGAAGACACGGTCGGTTGATGCCAAGCGTGGCATGCCATCAGCACAATTGGATGGCATACACAGGGTCGAACGACGTCGGGCATAGCATGCCATCATCGCCCTTGGACTGCATACTATGTCAAACGACTCAGGCGTGCCATGCCATCATAGCCCTTGGAAGCATTCACAATCAGATGATGTCAGGCTTGGCATGTTATCATTGTCCTTGGATAGCACACACGATCGAAGGACGTCGGGCGTGGCATGCCTGAATGGCACTAGGGCAGAACACACTGTAGCATGACGTCGAGTGTGGCATGACATCATTACCCTTGAACAGGACACACGATCAGACTACATCGGGCGTGGAATCCCATCATCGCCCTTAGGAAGCATACACAATCGGACAACGCCGGACATCGCATGTTATCAATGCCCTTGGACAGCAGACACGATTGGACCACGTTGGGCGTTACATGATCGCATGGACCTTGGGCGGGACACATCGTCGGATTGCGCAGGCGTGGCATGCCATTATCTCCATTTTGCATCATACATGTTTGGAGGACGTCGGGCATGACATGTCATCATCACCCTTGGCAGCACACACAGTCCGAAAACATCGGGCGTGTCATATCATTATTGCCCTTGGACAACACACATGTTGGGACGACGTCGGGCGTGGCATGCCATCATCTCCCTTGGACAGCATACACGGTCGGACTTCGTCAGGCGTGGCATGCCATCATGGCCCTTGGACAGCACATACGGTAGAACGACATCAGGCATGGCAGGCCATCATCACCCTTGGAAAGTATACACAGGGTAAGACAATGTCGGGCGTGGAATGCCATCATCGCCCTTGGATAACATACATGTTTGGGCCACGTCTGGCGTGGCATGTTGTCATCACCCTTGGACTGCATAAATGGTCGGATGATGGTTAGCGTAGAAATGCTATCATCGTCGTTGGGCTGCACAAATGGTCAAACGACGTCCGGTGTTAAATGCCATCATTGCCCTTTGGATAGCACACACGGTCAGACGACGTCGATGTTGCATGACATCATCACCTTTGGACTCCACACACGGACGGACGATGCGGGCATGGGATTCCATCATTGCCCTTGTGCAGCAGACACAGTCGTACTATGTCGGCCGTGGCAATGCCATAATCTCCATTGGAATGCACACATGATTGGACAACATTGGGCAGGGTATCCCATCATCGCCCTTGGACAGCAGACACGATCGGACACGTCGGACGTGGCATTCTTCCATGGCCCTTAGGCACCATAGATGGTCGGATGACGTCTGGTGTGGCATGCCATCATAACCATTGGGCTACACATGCGGTCGAACGACGTCCGGCGTGGTATGCCATCATCACCCTTGTGCAGAAAACACGGTTGGATGACGTCGTGCGTTTCATGCCATCATCGCCCTTGGACTGCACACATGGTCAGACGTGGCATGCCATCATGGCCCTTGGACAGAATACACGGTCACACAACGTCGGGCGTGGCATGCTATGATCTCCCTTGGGATGAACACACGGTCGGATGATGTGGGGCGTGTCATGCCATCATCGCAATTGGAAAACATACACAGGGTCGGACGACATTAGGCGTGGCATTCTATCATTGCCCTTGGACAGCATACACGGTTAGACGACGTCAGGCGTGCCATGCAAACATCGATCTTGGGAAGAATACACGATCGGACGATGTCGGGCGTGGCATGTCATCATTACCTTTGGGCAGTACACACAGTCAGACTACATCGGGCGTGACATGCCATAATTTCCCATGGATAGCACAGATTATCGTACAACGTTAGGCGTGGCATGTTATCATCGCCCATGGTAAGCACACATGATCGGATGACGTTGGTTGTGGCATTACCATTATCTCCCTTGTACAGCAGACACGATCGGACTACGTCGGGCATGGCATAAAATCATGGCCCTTTGGCAGCACACACTGTCGGATGATGTCATCCGTGGCAATGCCATCATCTCCCTTAGAATGCTCACACGGTCAGACGACGTCGGGCGTGACATGCCATCATCTCCCTTGGAAAGCAAACACGATCAGAGGACGTCGAGTGTGGCATGTTACCATCGCCCTTGAACAGCACACAAGATCAGACGACGTTGGGCATGGCATTCCTGCATGGTCCTTGGGCAGCACACACTGTCGGATGATGTCGGTAGTGGGATGACATCGCGATTGGGCAGCACACACTGTCGGACGATGTCGAGCGTGACATGCCATATTCGCCCTTGGACTGCACACACGATGTGGCGACATTGGGCGTGGCATGCCATCATCCCCCTTCGACAAGATACACGGTCGGAGTACGTTGAGCGTGGCATGTTATCATCTCCCTTGGACAAAACACATGATCGAACGATATCGGGCGTGGCATGACCGCATGGCTCTTGGGTAGTACACATGGTCGGATAAAGTCGGGCGTGGCATGTTGTAATGGCCATTAGGCAGCACACGGTCGGATAACGTTGGGCGTGACGTGCCATCTTCGTCCTTGGACATAACACACGGTTAGAAGACATCGTGTGTGGTCTAGTTTTATTGCCCTTGTATAGAATACATGTAGGGACGACGTTGGGTGTGGCATGTTATCATCGCCCTTGGACAACATACACGATCGGACTACGTCAGGCGTGGCATGCCATCATGGCCCTTGGACAGCACATACGGTAGGACGACGTCGGGCGTGGCAGTCCATCATCACCCTTGGACAACATACACAGGGTAAGACAATGTCGGGCTTGGTATGCCATCATCGCCATTTGATAACATACATGTTTGGATGACGTCTGGCATGGCATGTTGTCATCACCCTTGGACTGCATACATGGTCGGATGATGGTTAGCCTGGAAATGCTATCATCGTCCTTGGGCTGCACAAATGACCAGACGACGTCCGGGGTTAAATGCCATCATTGCCCTTTGGACAACACACAGGTCAGACGACGTCGATGTTGCATTCCATCATCACCTTTGGACTGCACACACAGACGGACGTTGTCGAGCATGGGATGCCATCATCGTCCTTGTGCAGCACACACAGTCGTACTATGTCGGCCGTGGTAATGCCATAATCTCCATTGGAATGCACACACGATTGGATGACATCGGGCGTGGTATCACATCATCGCCCTTGGACAGCAGACACTATCGAATATGTCGGACGTGGCATTCCCCCATGGCCCTTAGGCAGCATAGACGATCGGATGACGTCAGGTGTGGCATGCCATCATCATCGTTTGTCTATACACAGGATCGAACGATGTCCGGCGTGGCATGCCATCATCACACTTGTACAGAATACACGGTTGGACTACGTCGTGCGTTGCATGCCATCATCGCCCTTGGACTGCACACACGGTCGGACGACGTTGAGTGTGGCATGCCATCATGGCCCTTAGACAGAATACACTGTCACACAACGTCGGGCGTGGCATGCTATGATCTCCCTTGGAATGAACACACGGTCAGATGATGTCGGGCGTGGCATGCCATTATCTCAATTGGAAAACATAAACAGGGTCGGACGACATCAGGCGTGGCATGCCATCATCGCCCTTGGACAACATACACGGTGAGACGACGTCAGGCGTGCCATGCCAACATCGCCCTTGGGAAGAATACACGATCAGACGACGTTGGGCGTCGCATGTCATCATTACTTTTGGGCAGTACACACGGTCAACCTACATCGGGCGTGGCATGCCATAATTTCCCTTAGCACAGACTATCGTACAACGTTAGGCGTGGCATGTTATCATCGCCCATGGACAACATACACGGTCAGATGACGTTGGGCGTGCCGTTTCCATCATCTCCATTAGAAAGCATACACGATCAAACAACGTCTGTTGTGGCATGTTATCATTTCCCTTGGACAGGACACACGATTGGACGACGTGAAGCGTCGCATGCCTGCATGGCCCTTGGGCAGCACACACGGTCGGATGACGTCAAGCGTGGCATGCCATTATTTTCCTTGGATAACACACACGATCAGACTACTTGGGGCGTGACATGCCATTATCATTCATGGGAAACACACACGGTCAGACGACGTCGGGCGTGGCATGTCATCATTGCCAATGGATAGCACACCGGGTGGAACGACGTCGGTCGTGGCATGCGATCATCGCCCTTGGAAAGCATTTACGATCATACTACGTCAGGCGTAGCATGCCATCATGGCCCTTGGACAGCACAGTTGGTAGGACGACGTAGGTTGTGGCAGGCCATCATCGCCCTTGGACAGCATAAACAAGGTCGGACAATGTCGGGCGTGGCATTCCATCATCGTCCTTTGATAGAATACACGGTCGGACGACGTTTGACGAGGTATGTTATCAACACCCTTGGACTCCACGCATGGTAAGACGACAATTAGCGTGGAAATTGTATCATCGCCATTGGGATGCACAAATGGTCATACGAGTCTTGTGTTAAATGCCATCATTGCCCTTTGGACAATACACACCGTCAGACGACATTGACGTGGCATGCAATCATCGCCTATGGACTGCAGACATGGACGGACGATGTCGGGCAAGGCATGCCATCATCGCCCTTGTGCAGCACACACAGTCAGACTATGTCGGCCATGGCAATGCTATCATCGACCATGGAATGCAACACACGATCAGACGATATCGGGCGTGGTATGCAATCATCACCCTTGGATAGCATATACAATCGAACACGTAGGGAATGGAATGCCCACATGGACCTTGTGCAGCACACACGGTCGGATGACACAAGCGTGGTAAGCCATTATCATCACCATTGAGCAGCACACGTGGTCGTACAACGTCGGGCATGACATGCCATTTTATCTCTTGCACAACACACACGGTGGGACGACGTCAGGCGTGGCATGCCATCATCTCCCTTGGTATTAATACACAGTCGTACAATTTCGTGTGTGGCATGCCATCATCACCCTTGGACAGCATAAACGGTCGAATGACTTTGGGCATGGCATGCCATTATCGCCCTTGGACAGCATACACGGTATTACTACATCAGGCGTGGTATGCCATGATCGCCCTTGGAATGAACACACGGTTGGATGATGTAGGGCATGGCATTTACATAATCGCAATTTCACCGCATACACAGCGTTGGAATGAACACACGGTTGAACGACATCGGGCGTTGCATGCCCACATGGGCCTTGGGGTAGCATAAATAGACGGACTATGTAGGGTGTGACAAGCCATTATCGCCCTTGGGCAGCACAAATGGACAAATAACATCGGGCTTGGCATGCCTGCATGGCCTGTGGGAAGCACCTTTGGTCGGACAACCTCGAGCGTCGCATAGCATCATTGCCCTTGGGAAGCACACACCATCAGGCGTTGTCGGGAATGCCATGCCATCATCGCCTTTAGGAAGCACACACGATCGGACGACGTCAAGCGTGGCATGCCATCAAAGCCCTTGAAAAGCATACACGATAGAATGACGTCGGGTGTGACATGTTATCATCGCCTTTAGACAACACCCAAAGACGAACGACATCGGGTGTGGCATGCCCGCATGGGTCTAGGGGCAGCATAAATGGTTGGACTATGTCAAGCGTGAAAAGCCATGATCGCCCTTGGGCAGCACACACAATCTGATAACATTAGACTTGGCATGCCCGCATCGTCATTGGGAAGCACAAATGGTCGGACAACGTCGAGCATTGCGTGTCATCATCGCCCTTGGGTAACACACACCGTCAGACGATGTCGGGTGTAGCATGCCATCATCTCCTTTAGGAAGCACACACGGTCGGACGACGTCAGGCATGATATGCAATCATAGCCCTTGGACAACACATATGATCGGACGACATAGGGTGTCGTATGTTCGCATGTACCTTGGGAAACATACACGGTCGGATGACATCGGGCGTGGCATGCCATCATCGTCCTTGGGCAGCACACACGATCATACAACGTCGGGTATGATGTGCCATCATCGCTTTTGGGCAGCACACACGCTCGCATGACGTCAAGCGTCACATGATATCATCACCCTTGGGAAGTATCCACGATCAGACTACGTCGGGCATGGCATTCCATCATCACTGTTGTGCAGACACACGGTAAGACGACGTCGGGCGTGGCATGCCATCATCGGCCTTGGACAGCATACATGGGCGTAGGACATCGGACGTGGCATGTCATGATGTGCCATCATTGCTTTTGGGAAGCACACACGGTTGTATGTCGTCAAGCGTCGCATGCTATCATCACCCTTGGAAAGCACCCAGGATTGGACTATGTCGAGCGTGGCATTCCATCATCGCCGTTGGGAAGCACACACAGTTGGAAGACATCGGGAGTTGCATGCCATCATCGGCCTTGGACAGCATACATGGGCTTAGGACATCAAGCGTGGCATGTTATCATCACCTTTGGACATAACACACGGTCGAACGACATCGAGCGTGGCATGCCATCATCGCCCTTAGTTAGAACACATCATCTTAAACGTCGGGCGTGGCATGCCATCATCGGCCATGTGCAACACACACGGTCGGATGACTTCGTGCGTTAGATCCCATTATTTCCCTTGGGCAGCGCATACGGTCGGACAACGTTGGTCATGGAGTGCCATCTCGCCCTAAGACAGAACACATGATCGGACGACGTCAGGCGTGACATGCTATCATCGCCATTAGACAACACACACAGAGAAAAGACATCGGGCGTGGCATGCCCGCATGAGCCTAGGGGCAGCATAAACGATCGGACTATGTTGGGCGTAACAAGCCATCATCGCCCTTGGGCAGCACAAACTATCGGATTATATCGGGTTTGGCATGCCTGCATGGTCCTTGGGAAGCACATATGGTCAGATGACGTCGAGCTTCACATGGCATCATCACCCTTGGGCAGCATAAACCGTAAGACAGTGTCAGGCGTGGCATGCCATTATCGCCTTTAGGAAGCACACACGGTCGAACGTTGTCAGGCGTGTCATGCCATCATAGCCCTTGGAAAGCATAGACGGTCGAACGACGTCAGGAGTGACATGTTATCATCGCCCTTGTACAACACATACGATCGGACGACGGCGGGCGTCGTATGTATGCATCAACCTTTGGAAAAACACACGGTCGGATGACATCGGGCGTGGCATGCCATCATAGCCCGTGGGCAGCACACACAGTCGTACGACGTCAGGCATGACGAGCCATTATCGCTTTTGGGCAGCACACACGCTCGGATGACGTCAAGCGTTGGATGATATCATCGCCCTTCGAAAGCACCCATGATCGGACTACGTCGAGCGTGGATGCCATCATCGCCGTTCAACAGTACACACGGTCGGACGATGTCGGGTGTGGCATGCCGTCATCGCCCTTGGACTGCATACACGGGCGTACGACATCGAGCGTGGCATGTTATCATTGCCTTTGGACAGAACACACGGCCGAACGGCGTCGAATGTGGCATCACGTCATCTTCCTTTGGCAGCACACATCATCGTAGACGTCTGGCGTGGCATGCCATCATAGCCCTTGTGCAGCACACACGATTGGACGACGTCGGGCGTTAAATGCCATCATTGCCCTTTGGCAGCACATACGGTCCGACAACATCAAGCATGCCGTGGCATCTCGCCCTAAGACAGAACACATGATTGGACGATGTCAGGCGTGACATGCTAACATCGCCTTTAGACAACACCCAAAGACGAACGACATCGGGTGTGGCATGCCAGCATGGGTCTAGGGGCAGCATAAATGGTTGGACTATGTCAAGCGTGAAAAGCCATGATCGCCCTTGGGCAGCACACACAGTCTGATAACATTAGACTTGGCATGCCCGCATCGTCATTGGGAAGCACAAATGGTCGGACAATGTCGAGCATTGCATGTCATCATCGCCCTTGGGTAACACACACCGTAAGACAATGTCGGGTGTAGCATGCCATCATCTCCTTTAGGAAGCACACACGGTCGGACGACGTCAGGCGTGACATGCAATCATAGCCCTTGGATAACACATATGATCGGACGACATAGGGTGTCGTATGTTCGCATGTTCCTTGGAAAACACACACAAACGGATGACATCAAGCGTGGCATGCCATCATCGCCCTTGGGTAGCACACACCGTAAGACAATGTCGGGCGTAGCATGCCATCATCTCCTTTAGGAAGCACGCACGGTCGGACGACGTCAGGCGTGACATGCAATCATAGCCCTTGGATAACACATATGATCGGACGACATAGGGTGTCGTATGTTCGCATGTTCCTTGGAAAACACACACAAACGGATGACATCAAGCGTGGCATGCCATCATCGCCCTTGGGTAGCACACACCGTAAGACAATGTCGGGCGTAGCATGCCATCATCTCCTTTAGGAAGCACGCACGGTCGGACGACGTCAGGCGTGACATGCAATCATAGCCCTTGGATAACACATATGATCGGACGACATAGGGTGTCGTATGTTCGCATGTTCCTTGGAAAACACACACAAACGGATGACATCAAGCGTGGCATGCCATCATCGCCCTTGGGTAGCACACACCGTAAGACAATGTCGGGCGTAGCATGCCATCATCTCCTTTAGGAAGCACGCACGGTCGGACGACGTCAGGCGTGACATGCAATCATAGCCCTTGGATAACACATATGATCGGACGACATAGGGTGTCGTATGTTCGCATGTTCCTTGGAAAACACACACAAACGGATGACATCAAGCGTGGCATGCCATCATCGCCCTTGGGTAGCACACACCGTAAGACAATGTCGGGCGTAGCATGCCATCATCTCCTTTAGGAAGCACGCACGGTCGGACGACGTCAGGCGTGACATGCAATCATAGCCCTTGGATAACACATATGATCGGACGACATAGGGTGTCGTATGTTCGCATGTTCCTTGGAAAACACACACAAACGGATGACATCAAGCGTGGCATGCCATCATCGCCCTTGGGTAGCACACACCGTAAGACAATGTCGGGCGTAGCATGCCATCATCTCCTTTAGGAAGCACGCACGGTCGGACGACGTCAGGCGTGACATGCAATCATAGCCCTTGGATAACACATATGATCGGACGACATAGGGTGTCGTATGTTCGCATGTTCCTTGGAAAACACACACAAACGGATGACATCAAGCGTGGCATGCCATCATCGCCCTTGGGTAGCACACACCGTAAGACAATGTCGGGCGTAGCATGCCATCATCTCCTTTAGGAAGCACGCACGGTCGGACGACGTCAGGCGTGACATGCAATCATAGCCCTTGGATAACACATATGATCGGACGACATAGGGTGTCGTATGTTCGCATGTTCCTTGGAAAACACACACAAACGGATGACATCAAGCGTGGCATGCCATCATCGCCCTTGGGTAGCACACACCGTAAGACAATGTCGGGCGTAGCATGCCATCATCTCCTTTAGGAAGCACGCACGGTCGGACGACGTCAGGCGTGACATGCAATCATAGCCCTTGGATAACACATATGATCGGACGACATAGGGTGTCGTATGTTCGCATGTTCCTTGGAAAACACACACAAACGGATGACATCAAGCGTGGCATGCCATCATCGCCCTTGGGTAGCACACACCGTAAGACAATGTCGGGCGTAGCATGCCATCATCTCCTTTAGGAAGCACGCACGGTCGGACGACGTCAGGCGTGACATGCAATCATAGCCCTTGGATAACACATATGATCGGACGACATAGGGTGTCGTATGTTCGCATGTTCCTTGGAAAACACACACAAACGGATGACATCAAGCGTGGCATGCCATCATCGCCCTTGGGTAGCACACACCGTAAGACAATGTCGGGTGTAGCATGCCATCATCTCCTTTAGGAAGCACACACGGTCGGACGACGTCAGGCGTGATATGCAATCATAGCCCTTGGACAACACATATGATCGGACGACATAGGGTGTCGTATGTTCGCATGTTCCTTGGAAAACACACACAAACGGATGACATCAAGCGTGGCATGCCATCATCGCCCTTGGGTAGCACACACCGTAAGACAATGTCGGGCGTAGCATGCCATCATCTCCTTTAGGAAGCACACCCGGTCGGACGACGTCAGGCGTGACATGCAATCATAGCCCTTGGATAACACATATGATCGGACGACATAGGGTGTCGTATGTTCGCATGTTCCTTGGAAAACACACACAAACGGATGACATCAAGCGTGGCATGCCATCATCGCCCTTGGGTAGCACACACCGTAAGACAATGTCGGGCGTAGCATGCCATCATCTCCTTTAGGAAGCACACCCGGTCGGACGACGTCAGGCGTGACATGCAATCATAGCCCTTGGATAACACATATGATCGGACGACATAGGGTGTCGTATGTTCGCATGTTCCTTGGAAAACACACACAAACGGATGACATCAAGCGTGGCATGCCATCATCGCCCTTGGGTAGCACACACCGTAAGACAATGTCGGGCGTAGCATGCCATCATCTCCTTTAGGAAGCACACCCGGTCGGACGACGTCAGGCGTGACATGCAATCATAGCCCTTGGATAACACATATGATCGGACGACATAGGGTGTCGTATGTTCGCATGTTCCTTGGAAAACACACACAAACGGATGACATCAAGCGTGGCATGCCATCATCGCCCTTGGGTAGCACACACCGTAAGACAATGTCGGGCGTAGCATGCCATCATCTCCTTTAGGAAGCACACCCGGTCGGACGACGTCAGGCGTGACATGCAATCATAGCCCTTGGATAACACATATGATCGGACGACATAGGGTGTCGTATGTTCGCATGTTCCTTGGAAAACACACACAAACGGATGACATCAAGCGTGGCATGCCATCATCGCCCTTGGGTAGCACACACCGTAAGACAATGTCGGGCGTAGCATGCCATCATCTCCTTTAGGAAGCACACCCGGTCGGACGACGTCAGGCGTGACATGCAATCATAGCCCTTGGATAACACATATGATCGGACGACATAGGGTGTCGTATGTTCGCATGTTCCTTGGAAAACACACACAAACGGATGACATCAAGCGTGGCATGCCATCATCGCCCTTGGGTAGCACACACCGTAAGACAATGTCGGGCGTAGCATGCCATCATCTCCTTTAGGAAGCACACCCGGTCGGACGACGTCAGGCGTGACATGCAATCATAGCCCTTGGATAACACATATGATCGGACGACATAGGGTGTCGTATGTTCGCATGTTCCTTGGAAAACACACACAAACGGATGACATCAAGCGTGGCATGCCATCATCGCCCTTGGGTAGCACACACCGTAAGACAATGTCGGGCGTAGCATGCCATCATCTCCTTTAGGAAGCACACCCGGTCGGACGACGTCAGGCGTGACATGCAATCATAGCCCTTGGATAACACATATGATCGGACGACATAGGGTGTCGTATGTTCGCATGTTCCTTGGAAAACACACACAAACGGATGACATCAAGCGTGGCATGCCATCATCGCCCTTGGGTAGCACACACCGTAAGACAATGTCGGGCGTAGCATGCCATCATCTCCTTTAGGAAGCACACCCGGTCGGACGACGTCAGGCGTGACATGCAATCATAGCCCTTGGATAACACATATGATCGGACGACATAGGGTGTCGTATGTTCGCATGTTCCTTGGAAAACACACACAAACGGATGACATCAAGCGTGGCATGCCATCATCGCCCTTGGGTAGCACACACCGTAAGACAATGTCGGGCGTAGCATGCCATCATCTCCTTTAGGAAGCACACACGGTCGGACGACGTCAGGCGTGATATGCAATCATAGCCCTTGGACAACACATATGATCGGACGACATAGGGTGTCGTATGTTCGCATGTTCCTTGGAAAACACACACAATCGGATGACATCAAGCGTGGCATGCCATCATCGCCCGTGGGTAGCGCACATTGTCGTACAATGTCGGGCATGATGTGCTACCATCGCTATTAGGAAGCACACACGCTTGGATGACGTCAAGTGTCGCATGCTATCATCGACCCTGGAAAGTACCAACGATCAGACTACGTCGAGCGTGGAATTCACTCATCGCCATTGGGCAGCACACGCGGTTGGACGACGTCGGGTGTGGCATGCCATCATCGACCTTGGACGGCATACACGGGCATACGACATCGAACGTGGCATGTTATCATTGCCTTTGGACAGAACACATGGCCGAACAACGTCGAGCGTGTCATGCCGTCTTTGCCCTTTGGCAACACACATCATCGTAGACGTCAGGCGTGGCATGCCATTATCGCCCTTTTGCAGCACACACGGTCGGACGACGTCGGGTGTTAAATGCCATCATTGCCCTTGGGCAGCACACACTGTCCGACAACGTCGAGTGTGGTGTGCTATCTCACCCTAAAGAACACATGATTGGACGATGTTAGGTATGACATGCTATCATCGCCTTTAGACAACACCCACAGACGAACGACATCGGGCGTGGCATGCATGCATGGGCCTAGAACAGCATAAATGGTCAGACTATGCCAAGCGTGACAAGCCATCATCGCCCTTGGGCAGCACACACAGTAAGATAATATCAGGCTTGGCATGCGCGCATGGTCATTGGGAAGCACATATGGTCGAACTACGTGGAGCATTGCATGTCATCATCGGCTTTAAGAAGCACATACAGTCGGACGACGTCAGGCCTGGCATGCCATCATAGACCTTGGACAACACATACAATCGGACGACGTCGGGTGTTAAATGCCATCATTGCCCTTGGGCAGCACACACTATCCAACAACGTCGAGTGTGGCGTGCCATCTCACCCTAAATAACACATGATTGGACGATGTTAGGTGTGACATGCTATCATCACCTTTACACAACACCCACAGACGAACGACATCGGGCGTGGCATGCATGCATGGGCCTAGAGCAGCATAAATGGTCAGACTATGCCAAGCGTGACAAGCCATCATCGCCCTTGTGCAGCACACACAGTAAGATAATATCAGGCTTGGCATGCCCGCATCGTCATTGGGAAGCACAAATGGTCGGACAACGTCGAGCATTGCATGTCATCATCGCCCTTGGGTAACACACACCGTCAGACGATGTCGGGTGTAGCATGCCATCATCTCCTTTAGGAAGCACACACGGTCGGACGACGTCAGGCGTGATATGCAATCATAGCCCTTGGACAACACATATGATCGGACAACATAGGGTGTCGTATGTTCGCATGTACCTTGGGAAACACACACGGTCGGATGACATCGGGCGTGGCATGCCATCATCGCCCTTGGGCAGCACACACGATCATATAACGTCGGGTATGATGTACCATCATCGCTTTTGGGCAGCACACACGCTTGCATGACGTCAAGCGTCACATGATATCATCGCCCTTGGAAACTATCCACGATCAGACTACGTCGGGCATGGCATTCCATCATCACTATTGTGCAGACACACGGTCGGACGACGTCGGGCGTGGCATGCCATCATCGGCCTTGGACAGCATACATGGGCGTAGGACATCGGACGTGGCATGTCATGATGTGCCATCATCGCTTTTTGGAAGCACACACGGTTGTATGTCGTCAAGCGTCGCATGCTATCATCACCCTTGGAAAGCACCTAGGATTGGACTATGTCGAGCGTGGCATTCCATCATCGCCGTTGGGAAGCACACACAGTTGGAAGACATCGGGAGTTGCATGCCATCATCGGCCTTGGACAGCATACATGGGCTTAGGACATCAAGCGTGGCATGTTATCATCACCTTTGGACATAACACACGGTCGAACGACATCGAGCGTGGCATGCCATCATCGCCCTTAGTTAGAACACATCATCTTAAACGTCGGGCGTGGCATGCCATCATCGGCCATGTGCAACACACACGGTCGGATGACTTCGTGCGTTAGATCCCATTATTTCCCTTGGGCAGCGCATACGGTCGGACAACGTTGGTCATGGAGTGCCATCTCGCCCTAAGACAGAACACATGATCGGACGACGTCAGGCGTGACATGCTATCATCGCCATTAGACAACACACACAGAGAAAAGACATCGGGCGTGGCATGCCCGCATGAGCCTTGGGGCAGCATAAACGATCGGACTATGTTGGGCGTAACAAGCCATCATCGCCCTTGGGCAGCACAAACTGTCGGATTATATCGGGTTTGGCATGCCTGCATGGTCCTTGGGAAGCACATATGGTTAGACGACGTCGAGCTTCACATGGCATCATCATTCTTGGGCAGCATAAACCGTCAGACAGTGTAAGGCGTGGCATGCCATTATCGCCTTTAGGAAGCACACACGGTCGAACGTTGTCAGGCGTGTCATGCCATCATAGCCCTTGGAAAGCATAGACGGTCGAACGACGTCAGGAGTGACATTATATCATCGCCCTTGTACAACACATACGATCGGACGACGGCGGGCGTCGTATGTATGCATCAACCTTTGGAAAAACACACGGTCAGATGACATCAGGCGTGGCATGCCATCATCGCTAGTGGGCAGCACACACGTCCGTACGACGTCAGGCGTGACGAGCCATTATCACTTTTGGGCAGCACACACGCTCGGATGATGTCAAGCATTTCATGCTATCATCGCCCTTCGAAAGCACCCAAGATCGGACTACGTCGAGCGTGGATTCCATCATCGCCATTCGGCATCACACACAGTTGGACCACGTAGGGTGTGGCATGCCATCATCGCCCTTGGACAGCATACACGGGCGTACGACATCAAGCGTGGCATGTCATCATTGCCTTTGGACAGAACACACGGCCGAACGACGTCGAATGTGGCATGCCGTCATCGCCCTTTCGCAGCACACATCATCATAGACGTCTGGCGTGGCATGCCATCATCACCCTTGTGCAGCACACACGGTTGGACGACGTCGGGCATTAAATGCCATCTTTTCCCTAGGGCAGCACACACGGTCCGAGAACATCGAGCATGGTGTGCCATCCCACCTAAGACAGAACACATGATTGGACGACGTCATGCGTGACATGCTATCATCGCCTTTAGACAACATTCACAGACGAACGACATCAGGCGTGGCATGCCCGCATTGTTCTACGGGCAGCATAAATGGTTGGACTATGTCAAGCGTGACAAGCCATCATCTCCCTTGGGCAGCACACACAGTCAGATAACATTAGGCTTGGCATGCCCGCATGGTCAGTGGGAAGCACAAATGGTCGGACAACGTCGAGCATTGCATGTCATCATCGCCCTTGGGTAACACACACCGTCAGCCGATGTCGGATGTGGCATGCCATCATCTCCTTTAGGAAGAATACATGGTCGGACGACGTCAGGCGTGATATGCAATCATAGCCCTTGGACAACACATACGATCGGACGACATAGGGCGTCGTATGTTCGCATGTACCTTGGAAAACACACACAATCGGATGACAACGGGCGTGGCATGCCATCATCGCCCGTGGGTAGCGTACATGGTCGTACAATGTCGGGCATGATGTGCTATCATCGCAATAAGGAAGCACACACGCTTGGATGACGTCAAGTGTCGCATGCTATCATCGACCCTGGAAAGTACCAACAATCAGACTACGTCGAGCACGGCATGCCATCATCGCCGTTGGTTAGCACAAACGGTCAGACGACGTCGGGTGTGGCATGCCATCATCGACCTTGGACAGCATACACGGGCATATGACATCGAGCGTGGCATGTTATCATTGCCTTTGGACAGAACACACGGCCGAACAACATCGAGCGTGTCATGCCGTCATCGCCATTTGGCAGCACGCATCATCGTAGATGTCGGGCGTGGCATGCCATTATCGCCCTTGTGCAGCACACACAGTCGGACGACGTCGGGCGTTAAATGCCATCATTGCCCTTGGGCAGCACAAACTGTCCGACAACGTCGAGCGTGGCGTGCCATCTCTCCCTAAGACAGAACACATGATTGATCGATGTCAGGTGTGACATGCTATCATCGCAATGAGACAACACCCACAGACGAACGACATCTGGCGTTACATGCATGCATGGGCCTAGAGCAGCATAAATAGTCAGACTATGCCAAGCGTGACAATCCATCATCGCCCTTGCGCAGCACACACAGTTAGATAACATCAGTCTTGGCATGCCCGCATGGTCATTGGGAAGCACATATGGTTGGACGAAATGGAGCATTGCATGTCATCATCGGCTTTTGGAAGCACATACCGTCGGACGACGTCAGGCGTGGCATGCCATCATAGCCCTTGGACAGCACATACAATCTGATGACGTCGGGCATCGTATGTTCGCATGTACCTTGGGAACCACACACGGTCTGATGAAATCGGGTGTCGCATGCCATCATCGCCCTTGGGCAGCACACACGATCGTACAACGTCGGGTATGACGTGCCATCATCGCTTTTGGGCAGCACACACGCTCGCATGACGTCAAGCGTCACATGATATCATCGCCCTGGGAAAGCACCCACGATCGGACTACGTTGGGCATGGCATTCCATCACCACTGTTGTGCAGAACACACGGTTAGACGACGTCGGGTATGGCATGCCATCATCGGCCTTAGACAGCATACATGGGCGTAGGACATCGGACGTGGCATGTTATGATGTGCCATCATCGCTTTTGGGCAGCACACACGGTTGGATGACATTAAGCGTCGCATTCTATCATCACCCTTGGAAAGCACCGAGGATTGGACTATGTCGCGCGTGGCATTCATCATCGCCGTTAGGAAGCGCACACAGTTTGAAGACGTCGGGCGTTGCATGCCATCATCGGCCTTGGATAGCATACATGGGCGTAGGACATCAAGCGTGGCATGTTATCATCACCTTTGGACATAACACACGGTCGAACAACGTCGAGCGTGGCATGCACTCATCGCCCTTAGTTAGAACACATCCTCCTAGACGTCGGGTGTGACATGCCATCATCCGCCATGTGCAACACACATGGTCGAACGACTTCGTGCATTAGATCCCATCATTTCCCTTGGGCAGTGCACACGGTCGGACAACGTTGGGCGTGGAGTGCCATATCTCCCTAAGACAGAACACATGATCGGAAGATGTCAGGCATGACATGCTATCATCGCCTTTAGACAACACACACGGATAAACGAAATCGGGCGTGGCGTGCCCGCATGGGCCTTAGGGCAGCATAAACGATCGGACTATGTTGGGCGTAACAAGCCATCATCGCTCTTGGGCAGCACACACGGTTGGATAACATCAGGCTTGGCATGCCTGCATGGTCCTTTAGAAGCACATATGGTCGGACGACGTCTAGCTTCGCATGGCATCATCACCCTTGGGCAGCATAAACCGTCAGGCGTGGCATGCCATTATCGCCTTTAGGAAGCACACACGGTCGAACATTGTCAGGCGTGTCATACCATCATAGCCCTTGGAAAGCATAGACGGTCGAACGACATCGGGCGTGACATGTTATCATCGCCCTTGTACAACACATACGATCGGACGACAGCAGGCGTCGTATGGCTGCATCAACTTTGGGAAAAACACACGGTCAGATGACATCGGGCGTGGCATGCCATCCTCGCTAGTGGGCAGCACACACGTCCGTACGACGTCAGGCGTGACGAGCTATTATCGCTTTTAGGCAGCACACACGCTCGGATGACGTCAAGCATTGCATGCTATCATCGCCCTTCGAAAGCACCCAAGATCGGACTACGTCGAGCGTGGATGCCATCATCGCCATTCGGCATCACACACGGTCAGACGGCGTCGGGTGTGGCATGACATCATCGCCCTTGGACAGCATACACGGGCGTACGAAATAGAGCATGGAATGTTATCATTGCCTCTGGACAGAACACACGGCCGAACAACGTCGAGCGTGGCATGCTGTTATCGCCCTTTGGCAGCACACATCATCGTAGACGTCGGGCGTGGCATGCCATCATCGCCCTTGTGCAGCACACATGGTCGGACGACGTCGGCTGTTAAATTCCATCATTGCCCTTGGGCAGCACACACGTTCGAACGACGTCGGGCGTTGCATGATTGCATGGACCTTCGGTAACACACACAATCAAAGGATGTCGGCGTGTCATGTCATCATCGCCCTTGGCAAGCACACACGATAGGACGACGTCGGGTGTGGCATGCCATCTCGCTCTTGGAAAACACACACGGTTTGATGAAATGGGGCATTGCGTGCCATCATCTCATTTGGACAACACATACGGATGAATGACGTAGAGCGTGGCATGTTATCAGTGCACTTGTGCACACACGATTGGATGACATCAATCTTGGCAGGCCAACATCGCCCTTGGACCGCACACATAGACGAACGACGTCGGGCATGACATGTGATTATCGCCCTTGTACAACATATAAGTTAAGATGACGTCGGGCGTGGCATGCTTGCATGGTCCTTGGGCAGCACACCATCCGGACGATATCAATCGTCGCATGCCTTCATCGCCTTCGGACAGCACACACGATCGAACTACGTTTGGCGAGGCAATCCATCATTTCCCTTGCAATGCACACACGGTCGGTTGAAGTCGGGCGTGGCATACCATCATCTTATTTGGAGAGCACACAAGGATGACGACGTAAGGCGTGGCATGCCATCATCGCCCTTGTACTGCATATGCAATCAAACGATGCCGGGCATGGCATGCCATCATTGCCCTTGGAAAACACACAAGGTTCGACGATGTCGGGCATTACATGCAATCTTGCCCTTGGGCAGCAAACACGGTAGGACAATGTAGGGCGTAGTATGCAATCACTGCCCTTGGACAACACACCATTCGTACGACGTCGGTTGTGCAATGTCATCATCCCTTTTGAAAACACACACGAACGGACATTATTTAGCGTGGCATGCCATTATTTCCCTTAGAATGCACATACGATTGGACGACATCGGACATGGCATGACCACATGGCCATTGGGCAGCACACACTGTTAGACGATGTCGGGCGTGGCAAGCAATCATTGCCTTTACGAAGCACACACGGTCGGACGACGTCAGGCGTGGCATGCCATCATAGCCCTTAGAAAGCATACATGTTCGAATGATGTCATGCGTGACATATTATCATCGCTCTTGGACATCACTTACGATCGAACGACGTCAGTCGTGGTCTGTCCGCATGCACCTTAGGAAACAAACATGGTCGGATGTCATCGGGCTTGGCATGCCATCATCATCCTTGGGCAGCACACACTATCGTACGAAATCGGGCATGACGTGCCATCATCTCTATTGGGCAGCACACATGCTTGGATGACGTCAAGCTTCGCATGCTATCATCGCCCTAGGAAAGCACCCACGATCAGACTATGTCGAGCATGGCATGCCATCATCGCCGTTGGGCAGCACACATGGTCGAACGACGTCGGGCGTGACATGTTATCATCTCCCTTGGATAGCACATACGATCGGATGACGTCGGGCGTCTTATGTCCGCATGTACCTTGGGAAACACACTTGGCTGGATGACATTGGGCGTGGCATGCTATAATCGCCCTTGGGCAGCACACAAGGTCGTACAACGTTGGACATAACGTGCCAACATCTCTTTTGGAATCACACATGGTCGGATGACGTCAAGCATAACATGCTATCAACGCCTTTGGAAAGAACCCAACATCGGACTACGTCAAGCGTGGCATGCCATCGTCACCGTAGGGCAGCAAACACAGTAGAACGACATCGAGCGTGGCATGCCATCATCGCCCTTAGACATCATACACAGGCGTACGATATCAAGCATGGCATGTTATCATTGTCTTTGGACAGAACACATGGTCCAATGACGTCGAGCTTGGCATGCCATCATCGCCCTTGGGCAGCACACATCATCGTAGACATTGGGCGTGGCATGCCATCATCTCCTTTGTGCAGGACACCAGTCGGACGATGTTGGGCGTTCAATGTCATCGTCCTTGGACAGCATACATGGGCGTAGGACATCGGACGTGGCATGTCATCGTAGCTCTTGTGCAGCACACACGGTCGAACGACATCGAGCGTGGCATGCTATCATCTCCCTTAGTTAGAACACATCATCCTAGACGTCGGCGTGGCATGCCATCATCACCCATGTGCAGCACACACGGTCGGATGACTTTGTTTGTTAGATGCCATCATTGCCCTTGGGCAGCGTACACGGTCTGAAAACGTTGGGTTTGGAGTGCCATCTCGCCCTAAGAAAGAACACATGATCGAACAACGTCAGGCGTGACATGCTATCATCGCCTTTAGACAACACACGGAGAAAAGACATCGGGCGTTGCATGCCCGCATGGGCCTAGGGGAAGCATAAATGGTCGGACTATGTCAGGCTTGACAAGCCATTATTGCCCTTGGGCAGCACACACAGTCGGATAACATCGGGCTTTGCATGCCCGCATGGTCCTTGGGAAGCACATATGGCCGGCCGACGTCGAGCTTTGCATGTACTCATCGCCCTTGGGCAACACACACCGTTAGATGATGTCGGACGTGCCATGCCATCATCGCCATTAGGACCACACACGTTCGAATGACGTAAGGCGTGACATGTTATCATCGCCCTTGGACAGAACATATGATCGGACGACGTCGGGCGTCGTATGTTCGCATGTACCTTGTGAAACACACACAACCGGATGACATCGGGTGTGGCATGCCATCATCGCCCGTGGGTAGTACACACGATCGTACAAATTCGGGCATGATTTGCTATTATCGCTATTAGGCAGCACACACGCTCGGATGCCGTCAAGTGTCGCATGTTATCATCGACCCTAGAAAGCACCCATGATCGGACTACGTCGAGCGTGGCGTGCCATCATCGCCGTTGGGTAGCACACACGGTCGGACAACGTCGGGCGTGGCATGCCATCATCGCCCTTGGACAACATACACGGGTGTACGACATCGAGCGTGGCATGTTATCCATGCCTTAAGACAGAACAAACAGCCGAACGACGTCGAGCGTGGCATGACATCATCGCCCTTTGGAACCACACATCATCGTAGACGTCGGGCGTGGCATGCCATCATTTCCCTTGTGCAGCACACACAGTCAGACGACCTCGGGCGTTAAATGCCATCATTGCCCTTGGGCAGCACACACGGTCGGACAACGTCGGGCGTGACGTGCCATCTCCACCCTTGGAGAGTACACACGGTCGGACGACTTTGGGCGTGGCATGACATCACCGCCCTTGGACAGCACACACAGTCGGACTACGTAGGGCGTGGCATGACATTACTGCCTTTGGACAGCACACACGGTCGAACAACGTCGGGCGTGGCATGCCATCATCGCCTTTGGGCAGCACACACGGTCGAACAATGTCGGGCGTGTCATGCCATCATAGCCCTTGGACGCCAAACACGGTCGAACGACGTCAGGCGTGATATGCCATCACCGCCTTTGGACAGCACACACGGTCAAACGACGTCGGGCGTGGCTCGACATCACCGCCCTAGGACTGCATGCACGGTCGGACGAAGTCGGGCGTGGCATGACATCACCGCCCTTGGACAGTACACACGGTCGGCAACGTCGGGCGTGTCATGACATCACCGATCTTGGACAACATACACGGTCAGCAACGTCGGTCGTGGCATGACATCACCGCCCTTGGGCAGCACACACGGTCGGACTACGTCAGGCGTGGCATGACATCACCGCCTTTGGACAGCACACACCGTTGAACGAATTTGGGCGTGGCATTCCATCATCGCCTTTGGGCAGCACACACGGTCAGACGACGTCAGGCGTGGCATGACATCACCGCCTTTGGACAGAACACACGGTCGAACGACGTTGGGTGTGGCATGCTATCACCGCCCTTGGACAGCACACACAGCCAGACGACGTCGCGCGTGGCATTACATCACTGCCCTTGGACTGCACACACGGTCGAACGACATCCGGAATGGCATGCCATCATCGCCTTTGGGCAGCACAAACGGTCGAACGACGTCGGGCATGGCATGACTTCACGGCCCTTGGACTACGCGCACGGTCGGATGACGTCGGACGTGGCATGACATCACCGCCTTGGACAGCACACACGGTCGGACGACGTCGGGCATGGCTAGAAATCACCGCCCTTGGACAGCACACACGGTCGAACGACGTCGGGCGTTGCTTGACATCACCGTCCTTGGACTGCACGCATGGTCGGACGACGTTGGGCATGGCATTCCATCATCACCTTTGGGCAGCATACAAGGTCGAACGACGTCGGGCATGGCATGACATCACCGCCTTTGGACAGCACACACGGTCGAACGACGTCGGGCGTGGCTTGACATCACCGTCCTTGGACTGCACGCACGGTCGGACGACGTCGCGCATGGCATTCCATCATCTCCTTTGGTCAGCATACACGGCCGGATGACGTCGGGTGTGGCATTACATCACCGCCCTTGGACAGCAAACACGGTCGAACGACGTCGGGAATGGAATGCCATCATCGTCTTTGGGCAGCACAAACGGTCGAACGACGTCGGACGTGGCATGACATCACGGCCCTTGGACTGCACGCACGGTTGGACGACGTCGGGCGTGGCATGACATCACCGCACTTGGACAGCACACACGGTCGGAAGACGTCAGGTGTGGCATGACATCACCGCCCTTGGACAGCACACACGGTCGAACTACGTCGGGCGTGGCATGCCATCATCGCCCTTGGACNGCACACACGGTCGAACGACGTCGGGCATGGCATGCCACCATAGCTCTTGGACGGAAAACATGGTCGAATGACGTCAGGCGTCACATGCCGTCACCGCCTTTGGACAGCACACACGGTCGAACGACGTCGGGCGCTGCTTGAAATCACCGTCCTTGGACTGCACGCGCGGTCGGACGACGTCGGGCATGACATTCCATCATCGCCTTTGGACAGCATACACGGTCGAACAACGTCGGGCGTGGCATGACATCACCGCCTTTGGACAGCACACACGGTCGAACGACATCGGGCGTGGCTTGACATCACCGTCCTTGGACTGCAGGACGGTCGGACGACGTCGGGCATGTCATTCCATCATTGCCCTTGGACAACACACACGGTCGAACGACGTCGGGCGTTCTTGACATCACCGTCCTTGGACTGCACGCACGGTCGGACGACGTCGGGCATGGCATTCCATCATCGCCTTTGGGCAGCATACACAGTCGAACGACGTCGGGCGTGGCATGACATCACCGCCTTTGGAAGAACGACGTCGGGCGTGGATTGACATCACTGTCCTTGGACTGCACGCACGCTCGAACAACGTCGGGCATGGCATTCCATCATCGCCTTTGGGCAGCATACACGGCCGGACGACGTCGGGCGTGGCATTACATCACCGCCCTTGCACAGCACACACGGTCGAACGACGTCGGGCGTGGCATGCCATCATAGCCCTTGGACAGCAAGCACGGTCGAACGACGTTAGGCGTGACATGCCATCACCACCTTTGGACAGCACACACGGTCGAACGACGTCTGGCGTGGCTTGACATCACCGTGCTTGGACTACACGCACAGTCGGACGACGTCGGGCGTGGCATGACATCACCGCCCTTGGGCAGCACACACAGTCAAAAGACGTCGGGCGTGGCATGACATCACCTCCTTTGGACAGCAGACACGGTCGAACGACGTCGGGCGTGGCTTGACATCACCGTCCTTGGCCTGCACGCACGGTTGGACGACGTCGGGCATGCCATTCTATCATCGCCTTTGGGCAGCATACACGGTCGAACGACGTCGGGCGTGGCATGTCATCACCGCCTTTGGACAGCACACACGGTCGAACGACGTAGGGCGTGCCATGCCATCACCGCCCTTGGACAGCACACACGGCTGGACGACGTCGGGCGTGGAATTGCATCAACGCCCTTGGAAAGCACACACGGTCGAACGACGTCGGGAGTGGCATGCCATCATCGCCTTTGGGCAGCACACACGGTCGGACTACGTCGGGCGTGGCATGACATCCCCGCCCTTGGACAGCACACCCGGTCGAACGACGTCGGGAGTGGCACGCCATCATCGCCTTTGGGCAGCACAAACGGTCGAATAACGTCGGGCGTGGCATGACATCACAGCCCTTGGACTGGACGCACGGTCAGACGACGTCGGGCGTGGCATGACATCACCGCCCTTGGAAAGAACACACGATCGGCAACGTCGGGCGTGGCATGACATCCCCGCCCTTGGACAGCACACACGGCCGGACGACGTCGGGCGTGGCATGACATCCCCGCCCTTGGACAGCACACACGGCCGGACGACGTCGGGCGTGGCATGACATCCCCGCCCTTGGACAGCACACACGGCCGGACGACGTCGGGCGTGGCATGACATCCCCGCCCTTGGACAGCACACACGGCCGGACGACGTCGGGCGTGGCATGACATCCCCGCCCTTGGACAGCACACACGGCCGGACGACGTCGGGCGTGGCATGACATCCCCGCCCTTGGACAGCACACACGGCCGGACGACGTCGGGCGTGGCATGACATCCCCGCCCTTGGACAGCACACACGGCCGGACGACGTCGGGCGTGGCATGACATCCCCGCCCTTGGACAGCACACACGGCCGGACGACGTCGGGCGTGGCATGACATCCCCGCCCTTGGACAGCACACACGGCCGGACGACGTCGGGCGTGGCATGACATCCCCGCCCTTGGACAGCACACACGGCCGGACGACGTCGGGCGTGGCATGACATCCCCGCCCTTGGACAGCACACACGGCCGGACGACGTCGGGCGTGGCATGACATCCCCGCCCTTGGACAGCACACACGGCCGGACGACGTCGGGCGTGGCATGACATCCCCGCCCTTGGACAGCACACACGGCCGGACGACGTCGGGCGTGGCATGACATCCCCGCCCTTGGACAGCACACACGGCCGGACGACGTCGGGCGTGGCATGACATCCCCGCCCTTGGACAGCACACACGGCCGGACGACGTCGGGCGTGGCATGACATCCCCGCCCTTGGACAGCACACACGGCCGGACGACGTCGGGCGTGGCATGACATCCCCGCCCTTGGACAGCACACACGGCCGGACGACGTCGGGCGTGGCATGACATCCCCGCCCTTGGACAGCACACACGGCCGGACGACGTCGGGCGTGGCATGACATCCCCGCCCTTGGACAGCACACACGGCCGGACGACGTCGGGCGTGGCATGACATCCCCGCCCTTGGACAGCACACACGGCCGGACGACGTCGGGCGTGGCATGACATCCCCGCCCTTGGACAGCACACACGGCCGGACGACGTCGGGCGTGGCATGACATCCCCGCCCTTGGACAGCACACACGGCCGGACGACGTCGGGCGTGGCATGACATCCCCGCCCTTGGACAGCACACACGGCCGGACGACGTCGGGCGTGGCATGACATCCCCGCCCTTGGACAGCACACACGGCCGGACGACGTCGGGCGTGGCATGACATCCCCGCCCTTGGACAGCACACACGGCCGGACGACGTCGGGCGTGGCATGACATCCCCGCCCTTGGACAGCACACACGGCCGGACGACGTCGGGCGTGGCATGACATCCCCGCCCTTGGACAGCACACACGGCCGGACGACGTCGGGCGTGGCATGACATCCCCGCCCTTGGACAGCACACACGGCCGGACGACGTCGGGCGTGGCATGACATCCCCGCCCTTGGACAGCACACACGGCCGGACGACGTCGGGCGTGGCATGACATCCCCGCCCTTGGACAGCACACACGGCCGGACGACGTCGGGCGTGGCATGACATCCCCGCCCTTGGACAGCACACACGGCCGGACGACGTCGGGCGTGGCATGACATCCCCGCCCTTGGACAGCACACACGGCCGGACGACGTCGGGCGTGGCATGACATCCCCGCCCTTGGACAGCACACACGGCCGGACGACGTCGGGCGTGGCATGACATCCCCGCCCTTGGACAGCACACACGGCCGGACGACGTCGGGCGTGGCATGACATCCCCGCCCTTGGACAGCACACACGGCCGGACGACGTCGGGCGTGGCATGACATCCCCGCCCTTGGACAGCACACACGGCCGGACGACGTCGGGCGTGGCATGACATCCCCGCCCTTGGACAGCACACACGGCCGGACGACGTCGGGCGTGGCATGACATCCCCGCCCTTGGACAGCACACACGGCCGGACGACGTCGGGCGTGGCATGACATCACCGCCCTTGGGCAGCACACATGGTCGGACTACGTCGGGCGTGGCATGACATCACCGCCTTTGGACAGCACACACGGTTGAAACGATGTCGGACGTGGCATTCCATCATCGCCTTTGGGCAGCACACACGGTCGAACGACGTCATGCGTGGCATGACATCACCGCCTTTGGACAGTACACACGGTCGAACGATGTCGGGCGTGGCATGCTATCACCGCCCTTGGACAGCACACACGGCCGGACGACGTCGGGCGTGGGATTACAATACCGCCCTTGGACAGCACACACGGTCGAACGACATCGGGAATGGCATGCAATCATCAGCTTTGGGCAGCACAAACGGTCGAACGACGTCGGGGATGGCATGACATCACGGCCCTTGGACTGCACGCACGGTCGGACGACGTCGGACATGGCATGACATCACCTCCCTTGGACAGCACACACAGTCGGACGACGTCGGGTGTGGCTAGACATCACCGCCCTTAGACAGCACACACGGTCGAACGACGTCGGGCGTGGCATGCCAACATAGCCCTTGGACGGCAAACACGGTCAAACGACGTCAGGCGTGTCATGCCATCACCGTCTTTGGACAGCACACACGGTCGAACGACGTCGGGCGTTGCTTGACATCACCGTCCTTGGACTAGCACACACGGTC
>NC_028640.1:12688436-12699005 GCF_001406875.1 Solanum pennellii
ATGGCATTCCATCATCGCCTTTGGTCAGCATACACGGCCGAACGACGTCGGGTGTGGTATTACATCACCGCCCTTGGACAGCACACAGTCGAACGACGTCGGGAATGGCATGCCATCATCGCCTTTGGGCAGCACAAACGGTCGAACGACGTCGGGCGTGGCATGACATCACCGCCTTTGGACAGCACACACGGTCGAACGACGTGGGGCGTGGCATGCTATCACCTCCCTTGCACAACACACACGGCGGGACGACGTCGGGCGTGGCATTACATCACCGCCCTTGGACAGCACACACCGCCGAACGACATCGGGAATGGCATGCCATCATTGCCTTTGGGCAGCAGAAACGGTCGAACGACGTCGGGCGTGGCATGCCATCATCGCCTTTGGACTAGCACACACGGTCGAACGACGTCGGGCGTGGCATGCCATCATCGCCTTTGGACTAGCACACACGGTCGAACGACGTCGGGCGTGGCATGCCATCATCGCCTTTGGACTAGCACACACGGTCGAACGACGTCGGGCGTGGCATGCCATCATCGCCTTTGGACTAGCACACACGGTCGAACGACGTCGGGCGTGGCATGCCATCATCGCCTTTGGACTAGCACACACGGTCGAACGACGTCGGGCGTGGCATGCCATCATCGCCTTTGGACTAGCACACACGGTCGAACGACGTCGGGCGTGGCATGCCATCATCGCCTTTGGACTAGCACACACGGTCGAACGACGTCGGGCGTGGCATGCCATCATCGCCTTTGGACTAGCACACACGGTCGAACGACGTCGGGCGTGGCATGCCATCATCGCCTTTGGACTAGCACACACGGTCGAACGACGTCGGGCGTGGCATGCCATCATCGCCTTTGGACTAGCACACACGGTCGAACGACGTCGGGCGTGGCATGCCATCATCGCCTTTGGACTAGCACACACGGTCGAACGACGTCGGGCGTGGCATGCCATCATCGCCTTTGGACTAGCACACACGGTCGAACGACGTCGGGCGTGGCATGCCATCATCGCCTTTGGACTAGCACACACGGTCGAACGACGTCGGGCGTGGCATGCCATCATCGCCTTTGGACTAGCACACACGGTCGAACGACGTCGGGCGTGGCATGCCATCATCGCCTTTGGACTAGCACACACGGTCGAACGACGTCGGGCGTGGCATGCCATCATCGCCTTTGGACTAGCACACACGGTCGAACGACGTCGGGCGTGGCATGCCATCATCGCCTTTGGACTAGCACACACGGTCGAACGACGTCGGGCGTGGCATGCCATCATCGCCTTTGGACTAGCACACACGGTCGAACGACGTCGGGCGTGGCATGCCATCATCGCCTTTGGACTAGCACACACGGTCGAACGACGTCGGGCGTGGCATGCCATCATCGCCTTTGGACTAGCACACACGGTCGAACGACGTCGGGCGTGGCATGCCATCATCGCCTTTGGACTAGCACACACGGTCGAACGACGTCGGGCGTGGCATGCCATCATCGCCTTTGGACTAGCACACACGGTCGAACGACGTCGGGCGTGGCATGCCATCATCGCCTTTGGACCAGCACACACGGTCGAACGACGTCGGGCGTGGCATGCCATCATCGCCTTTGGACTAGCACACACGGTCGAACGACGTCGGGCGTGGCATGCCATCATCGCCTTTGGACTAGCACACACGGTCGAACGACGTCGGGCGTGGCATGCCATCATCGCCTTTGGACTAGCACACACGGTCGAACGACGTCGGGCGTGGCATGCCATCATCGCCTTTGGACTAGCACACACGGTCGAACGACGTCGGGCGTGGCATGCCATCATCGCCTTTGGACTAGCACACACGGTCGAACGACGTCGGGCGTGGCATGCCATCATCGCCTTTGGGCAGCACACACGGTCGAACGACGTCGGGCGTGGCATGCCATCATCGCCTTTGGACTAGCACACACGGTCGAACGACGTCGGGCGTGGCATGCCATCATCGCCTTTGGGCCAGCACACACGGTCGAACGACGTCGATCGTGGCATGACATCACCTCCCTTGGGCAGCAAACATGGTCGAACTACGTCGGGCGTGGCATGACATCACCGCCTTTGGACAGCACACACGGTTGAACGAACACACACGGCTGGACGACGTCGGGCGTGGCATTACATCACCGCCCTTGGACAGCACACACTCTTGAACGACGTCGGGAGTGGCATGCCATCATCGCCTTTGGGCAGAACACACGGTCGAACAACGTCGGGCGTGGCATGTCATCACCGCCTTTGGACACAACACACGGTCGAACGACGTAGGCCGTGGCATGCCATCACCGCCCTTAGAAAGCACACATGGCTGGACGACGTCGGGCGTGGCATTACATCACCGCCCTTGGATAGCACACACGGTCGAACGACGTCGGGAGTGGCATGCCATCATCGCCTTTGGGCAGCACACACGGTCGAACAACGTCGGGCGTGGCATGTCATCACCGCCTTTGGACACAACACACGGTCGAACGACGTAGGCCGTGGCATGCCATCACCGCCCTTAGAAAGCACACATGGCTGGACGACGTCGGGCGTGGCATTACATCACCGCCCTTGGACAGCACACACGGTCGAACGACGTCGCGCGCGGCATGACATCACCGTCCTTGGACTGCACGCACAGTCGGAGGACGTCGGGCATGGCATTCCATCATCGCCTTTGGGCAGCATACACGGTCGAACGACGTCGGGCGTGGCATGACATCACCGCCCTTGGACAGCACACACGGTCGAACGACGTCGCGCGCGGCATGACATCACCGTCCTTGGACTGCACGCACAGTCGGAGGACGTCGGGCATGGCATTCCATCATCGCCTTTGGGCAGCATACACGGTCGAACGACGTCGGGCGTGGCATGACATCACCGCCCTTGGACAGCACACACGGTCGAACGACGTCGCGCGCGGCATGACATCACCGTCCTTGGACTGCACGCACAGTCGGAGGACGTCGGGCATGGCATTCCATCATCGCCTTTGGGCAGCATACACGGTCGAACGACGTCGGGCGTGGCATGACATCACCGCCCTTGGACAGCACACACGGTCGAACGACGTCGCGCGCGGCATGACATCACCGTCCTTGGACTGCACGCACAGTCGGAGGACGTCGGGCATGGCATTCCATCATCGCCTTTGGGCAGCATACACGGTCGAACGACGTCGGGCGTGGCATGACATCACCGCCCTTGGACAGCACACACGGTCGAACGACGTCGCGCGCGGCATGACATCACCGTCCTTGGACTGCACGCACAGTCGGAGGACGTCGGGCATGGCATTCCATCATCGCCTTTGGGCAGCATACACGGTCGAACGACGTCGGGCGTGGCATGACATCACCGCCCTTGGACAGCACACACGGTCGAACGACGTCGCGCGCGGCATGACATCACCGTCCTTGGACTGCACGCACAGTCGGAGGACGTCGGGCATGGCATTCCATCATCGCCTTTGGGCAGCATACACGGTCGAACGACGTCGGGCGTGGCATGACATCACCGCCCTTGGACAGCACACACGGTCGAACGACGTCGCGCGCGGCATGACATCACCGTCCTTGGACTGCACGCACAGTCGGAGGACGTCGGGCATGGCATTCCATCATCGCCTTTGGGCAGCATACACGGTCGAACGACGTCGGGCGTGGCATGACATCACCGCCCTTGGACAGCACACACGGTCGAACGACGTCGCGCGCGGCATGACATCACCGTCCTTGGACTGCACGCACAGTCGGAGGACGTCGGGCATGGCATTCCATCATCGCCTTTGGGCAGCATACACGGTCGAACGACGTCGGGCGTGGCATGACATCACCGCCCTTGGACAGCACACACGGTCGAACGACGTCGCGCGCGGCATGACATCACCGTCCTTGGACTGCACGCACAGTCGGAGGACGTCGGGCATGGCATTCCATCATCGCCTTTGGGCAGCATACACGGTCGAACGACGTCGGGCGTGGCATGACATCACCGCCCTTGGACAGCACACACGGTCGAACGACGTCGCGCGCGGCATGACATCACCGTCCTTGGACTGCACGCACAGTCGGAGGACGTCGGGCATGGCATTCCATCATCGCCTTTGGGCAGCATACACGGTCGAACGACGTCGGGCGTGGCATGACATCACCGCCCTTGGACAGCACACACGGTCGAACGACGTCGCGCGCGGCATGACATCACCGTCCTTGGACTGCACGCACAGTCGGAGGACGTCGGGCATGGCATTCCATCATCGCCTTTGGGCAGCATACACGGTCGAACGACGTCGGGCGTGGCATGACATCACCGCCCTTGGACAGCACACACGGTCGAACGACGTCGCGCGCGGCATGACATCACCGTCCTTGGACTGCACGCACAGTCGGAGGACGTCGGGCATGGCATTCCATCATCGCCTTTGGGCAGCATACACGGTCGAACGACGTCGGGCGTGGCATGACATCACCGCCCTTGGACAGCACACACGGTCGAACGACGTCGCGCGCGGCATGACATCACCGTCCTTGGACTGCACGCACAGTCGGAGGACGTCGGGCATGGCATTCCATCATCGCCTTTGGGCAGCATACACGGTCGAACGACGTCGGGCGTGGCATGACATCACCGCCCTTGGACAGCACACACGGTCGAACGACGTCGCGCGCGGCATGACATCACCGTCCTTGGACTGCACGCACAGTCGGAGGACGTCGGGCATGGCATTCCATCATCGCCTTTGGGCAGCATACACGGTCGAACGACGTCGGGCGTGGCATGACATCACCGCCTTTGGAGAGCACACACGGTCGAACGACGTAGGGCGTGGCATGCCAACACCGCCCTTGGAAAGCACACACGGCTGGACGACATCGGGCGTGGCATTACATCACCGCCCTTGGACAGCACACATGGTCGAACGACGTCGGGAGTGGCATGCCATCATCGCCTTTGGGCAGCACACACGGTCGGACTACGTCGGGCTTGGCATGAAATCCCCGCCCTTGGAAAGCACACACGGTCGAACGACGTCGTGAGTGGCATGCCATCATCGCCTTTGGGCAGCACAAACGGTCGAATGGCGTGGGGCATGGCATGACATCACGGCCCTTGGACTGCACGCACGCTCGGACAACGTCGGGCATTGCATGACATCACCACCCTTGGACAGCACACACGGTCGAAGGATGTCGGGCGTGGCATGACATCACCGCCCTTGGACAGCACGCACGGTTGAACGACGTCACGCGTGACATGCCATCACCGCCTTTGGATCGCACACACGATCGAACGATGTGGCGCGTGGCATGACATCACCGTCTTTGGACAGCATACACGGTCGAACGACGTCGGGCGTGGCATTACATCACTGCCTTTGGGCTGCACAAACGGTCGAACGACGTCGGGCGTGGCATGATATCACGGCCCTTGGACTGCACGTACGGTCGGATGACGTCGGGCGTGGCATGACATCACCACCCTAGGACAGCACACACGATCGGCAACATCGGGCGTTGCATGACATCACCGCCGTTGGACAGCACACACGGTCGGCAATGTTGGGCTTGGCATGACATCACCGCCCTTGGACAGCACACACGGTCAGGACGACGTCGGGCGTGGCATTACATCACCGCCCTTGGACAGCACACACGGTCGAACGACATCATGAATGGAATGCCATCATCGCCTTTTGGCAGCACAAATGGTCGAGCGACGTCTGGCGTGGCATGACATCAGGGCCCTTGGACTGCACGGACGGTCAGACGACGTCGGGCGTGGCATGACATCACTGCCCTTGGACAGCACATACGGTCGGACAACGTCGGGCGTGGCATGACATCACCGCCCTTGGACAGCACACACGGCCGAACGACGTCGAGAGTGGCATGCCATCATCGCCTTTGGGCAGCACATACGGTCGAACGACATCGGGCATGGCTTGACATCACGGCCCTTGGACTGCACGCACGGTCGGACGACGTCGGGCGTGGCATGACATCACTGCCCTTGGACAGCACACACGGTCGGACAACGTCGGGCGGGGCATGACATCACCGCCCTTGGACAGCACACATGGTCGAACGACGTCGGGAGTGGCATGCCATCATCGCCTTTGGGCAGCACATACGGTCGAACGACATCGGGCATGGCTTGACATCACGGCCCTTGGACTGCACGCACGGTCGGACGACGTCGGGCGTGGCATGACATCACTGCCCTTGGACAGCACACACGGTCGGACAACGTCGGGCGGGGCATGACATCACCGCCCTTGGACAGCACACATGGTCGAACGACGTCGGGAGTGGCATGCCATCATCGCCTTTGGGCAGCACATACGGTCGAACGACATCGGGCATGGCTTGACATCACGGCCCTTGGACTGCACGCACGGTCGGACGACGTCGGGCGTGGCATGACATCACTGCCCTTGGACAGCACACACGGTCGGACAACGTCGGGCGGGGCATGACATCACCGCCCTTGGACAGCACACATGGTCGAACGACGTCGGGAGTGGCATGCCATCATCGCCTTTGGGCAGCACATACGGTCGAACGACATCGGGCATGGCTTGACATCACGGCCCTTGGACTGCACGCACGGTCGGACGACGTCGGGCGTGGCATGACATCACTGCCCTTGGACAGCACACACGGTCGGACAACGTCGGGCGGGGCATGACATCACCGCCCTTGGACAGCACACATGGTCGAACGACGTCGGGAGTGGCATGCCATCATCGCCTTTGGGCAGCACATACGGTCGAACGACATCGGGCATGGCTTGACATCACGGCCCTTGGACTGCACGCACGGTCGGACGACGTCGGGCGTGGCATGACATCACTGCCCTTGGACAGCACACACGGTCGGACAACGTCGGGCGGGGCATGACATCACCGCCCTTGGACAGCACACATGGTCGAACGACGTCGGGAGTGGCATGCCATCATCGCCTTTGGGCAGCACATACGGTCGAACGACATCGGGCATGGCTTGACATCACGGCCCTTGGACTGCACGCACGGTCGGACGACGTCGGGCGTGGCATGACATCACTGCCCTTGGACAGCACACACGGTCGGACAACGTCGGGCGGGGCATGACATCACCGCCCTTGGACAGCACACATGGTCGAACGACGTCGGGAGTGGCATGCCATCATCGCCTTTGGGCAGCACATACGGTCGAACGACATCGGGCATGGCTTGACATCACGGCCCTTGGACTGCACGCACGGTCGGACGACGTCGGGCGTGGCATGACATCACTGCCCTTGGACAGCACACACGGTCGGACAACGTCGGGCGGGGCATGACATCACCGCCCTTGGACAGCACACATGGTCGAACGACGTCGGGAGTGGCATGCCATCATCGCCTTTGGGCAGCACATACGGTCGAACGACATCGGGCATGGCTTGACATCACGGCCCTTGGACTGCACGCACGGTCGGACGACGTCGGGCGTGGCATGACATCACTGCCCTTGGACAGCACACACGGTCGGACAACGTCGGGCGGGGCATGACATCACCGCCCTTGGACAGCACACATGGTCGAACGACGTCGGGAGTGGCATGCCATCATCGCCTTTGGGCAGCACATACGGTCGAACGACATCGGGCATGGCTTGACATCACGGCCCTTGGACTGCACGCACGGTCGGACGACGTCGGGCGTGGCATGACATCACTGCCCTTGGACAGCACACACGGTCGGACAACGTCGGGCGGGGCATGACATCACCGCCCTTGGACAGCACACATGGTCGAACGACGTCGGGAGTGGCATGCCATCATCGCCTTTGGGCAGCACATACGGTCGAACGACATCGGGCATGGCTTGACATCACGGCCCTTGGACTGCACGCACGGTCGGACGACGTCGGGCGTGGCATGACATCACCGCCTTTGGACAGCACACACGGTCGAACGATGTAGGGCGTGGCATGTCATCACCGCCCTTTGATAGCACACACGGCAGGACGACGTCGGGCATGGCATTACATCACCGCCCTTGGACAGCACACATGGTCGAACGACGTCGGGAGTGGCATGCCATCATCGCCTTTGGGCAGCACATACGGTCGAACGACATCGGGCATGGCTTGACATCACGGCCCTTGGACTGCACGCACGGTCGGACGACGTCGGGCGTGGCATGACATCACCGCCCTTGGACAGCACACATGGTCGAACGACGTCGGGAGTGGCATGCCATCATCGCCTTTGGGCAGCACATACGGTCGAACGACATCGGGCATGGCTTGACATCACGGCCCTTGGACTGCACGCACGGTCGGACGACGTCGGGCGTGGCATGACATCACCGCCCTTGGACAGCACACATGGTCGAACGACGTCGGGAGTGGCATGCCATCATCGCCTTTGGGCAGCACATACGGTCGAACGACATCGGGCATGGCTTGACATCACGGCCCTTGGACTGCACGCACGGTCGGACGACGTCGGGCGTGGCATGACATCACCGCCCTTGGACAGCACACATGGTCGAACGACGTCGGGAGTGGCATGCCATCATCGCCTTTGGGCAGCACATACGGTCGAACGACATCGGGCATGGCTTGACATCACGGCCCTTGGACTGCACGCACGGTCGGACGACGTCGGGCGTGGCATGACATCACCGCCCTTGGACAGCACACATGGTCGAACGACGTCGGGAGTGGCATGCCATCATCGCCTTTGGGCAGCACATACGGTCGAACGACATCGGGCATGGCTTGACATCACGGCCCTTGGACTGCACGCACGGTCGGACGACGTCGGGCGTGGCATGACATCACCGCCCTTGGACAGCACACATGGTCGAACGACGTCGGGAGTGGCATGCCATCATCGCCTTTGGGCAGCACATACGGTCGAACGACATCGGGCATGGCTTGACATCACGGCCCTTGGACTGCACGCACGGTCGGACGACGTCGGGCGTGGCATGACATCACCGCCCTTGGACAGCACACATGGTCGAACGACGTCGGGAGTGGCATGCCATCATCGCCTTTGGGCAGCACATACGGTCGAACGACATCGGGCATGGCTTGACATCACGGCCCTTGGACTGCACGCACGGTCGGACGACGTCGGGCGTGGCATGACATCACCGCCCTTGGACAGCACACATGGTCGAACGACGTCGGGAGTGGCATGCCATCATCGCCTTTGGGCAGCACATACGGTCGAACGACATCGGGCATGGCTTGACATCACGGCCCTTGGACTGCACGCACGGTCGGACGACGTCGGGCGTGGCATGACATCACCGCCCTTGGACAGCACACATGGTCGAACGACGTCGGGAGTGGCATGCCATCATCGCCTTTGGGCAGCACATACGGTCGAACGACATCGGGCATGGCTTGACATCACGGCCCTTGGACTGCACGCACGGTCGGACGACGTCGGGCGTGGCATGACATCACCGCCCTTGGACAGCACACATGGTCGAACGACGTCGGGAGTGGCATGCCATCATCGCCTTTGGGCAGCACATACGGTCGAACGACATCGGGCATGGCTTGACATCACGGCCCTTGGACTGCACGCACGGTCGGACGACGTCGGGCGTGGCATGACATCACCGCCCTTGGACAGCACACATGGTCGAACGACGTCGGGAGTGGCATGCCATCATCGCCTTTGGGCAGCACATACGGTCGAACGACATCGGGCATGGCTTGACATCACGGCCCTTGGACTGCACGCACGGTCGGACGACGTCGGGCGTGGCATGACATCACCGCCCTTGGACAGCACACATGGTCGAACGACGTCGGGAGTGGCATGCCATCATCGCCTTTGGGCAGCACATACGGTCGAACGACATCGGGCATGGCTTGACATCACGGCCCTTGGACTGCACGCACGGTCGGACGACGTCGGGCGTGGCATTACATCACCGCCCTTGGACAGCACACATGGTCGAACGACGTCGAGAGTGGCATGCCATCATCGCCTTTGGGCAGCACATACGGTCGAACGACATCGGGCATGGCATGACATCACGGCCCTTGGACTGCACGCACGGTCGGACGACGTCGGGCGTGGCATGACATCACCGCCTTTGGACAGCACACACGGTTGAAACAACGTCGGACATGGCATTCCATCATCGCCTTTGGGCAGCACACACGGTCGAACGACGTCATGCGTGACATGACATCACCGCCTTTGGACAGCACACACGGTCGAACGATGTCGGGCGTGGCATGCTATCACCGCCCTTGGACAGCACACACGGCCGGACGACGTCGGGCGTGGCATTACAATACCGCCCTTGGACAGTACACACGGTCGAACGACATCGGGAATGGCATGCAATCATCGGCTTTGGGCAGCACAAAAGATCAAACGACCTCGGGGATGGCATGACATCACGGTCGGACGACGTCGGGTGTGGCTAGACATCACCGCCCTTGGACAGCTCACACGGTCGAACGACCTCGGGCGTGGCATGCCATCATAGCCCTTGGACGGCAAACACGGTCGAACGACGTC
>NC_028640.1:12699219-12700087 GCF_001406875.1 Solanum pennellii
CAAACGACGTCGGGCATGGTTTGACATCACCGTCCTTGGACTGCACGCACGGTCGGACGACGTCGGGAATGGCATTCCATCATCGCCTTTGGTCAGCATACACGGCCGGACGACGTCGGGTGTGGGAATACATCACCGCCCTTGGACAGCACACAGTCGAACGACGTCGGGAATGGCATGCCATCATCGCCTTTGGGCAGCACAAACGGTCGAACGACGTCGGGCGTGGCATGACATCACCGCCTTTGGACAGCACACACGGTCGAACGACGTGGGGCGTGGCATGCTATCACCTCCCTTGCACAGCACACACGGCCGGACGACGTCGGGCGTGGCATTACATCACCGCCCTTGGACTGCACACACCGTCGAACGACATCGGGAATTGCATGCCATCATTGCCTTTGTGCAGCAGAAATGGTCGAACGACGTCGGGCATGGCATGACATCACGGTCCTTGGACTGTACGCACGGTCGGACGATGTCGGACGTGGCATGACATCACCACCGTTGGACAGCACACACGATCGGACGACGTCGGGCGTGGCATGACATCACCGCCCTTGGACAGCACACACAGTCGAACAATGTCGGGCGTGGCATGCCACCATAGTTCTTGGACGGCAAACATGGCCGAATGACGTCAGGCGTGACATGCCATCAATGCCTTTGGACAGCACACACGGTCAAACGACGTCAGGCGTGGCTTGACATCACCGTCCTTGAACTGCACGAACGGTCGGACGACGTCAGTCATGGCATTCCATCATTGCCTTTGGGCAACATACACAGTCGAACGGCGTCGGGCGTGGCATAACATCACCGCTCTTGGACTGCACACACGGTCGGACGACGTCGGGCGTGGCAT
>NC_028640.1:12702199-12705089 GCF_001406875.1 Solanum pennellii
AGCACACACGGTCGAACGACGTGGGCGTGGCATTACATACACCGCCCTTGGACAGCACACACGGTCGAACGACGTCGGGAGTGGCATGCCATCATCGCCTTTGGGCAGCACACACGGTCGGACTACGTCGGGCCTGGCATGACATCACTGCCTTTGTACAGCACACAGGGTCGAACGACGTCGGGAGTGGCATGCCATCACGGCCCTTGGACTTCACGCACGGTCGGATGACGTCAGGCGTGGCATGACATCAGCGCCCTTGGACAGCACGCACGGTCGGACGACGTCGGGCGTGGCATGAAATCACCGCCCTTGGAAAGCACACACGGTCGAACGACGTCGGGCGTGGCATGCCATCATAGTCCTTAGACAGCAAAGACGGTCGAACGACGTCAGGCGTGACATGCCATCACCGCCTTTGGACCGCACACACGGTCGAACGACGTCAGGCGTGGCTTGGCATCACCGTCCTTGGACTGCACGCACCGTCGGATGACGTCGGGCGTGGCATGACATCACCGCCCTTGGACTGCACGCACCGTCGGATGACGTCGGGCGTGGCATGCCATCATAGTCCTTAGACAGCAAAGACGGTCGAACGACGTCAGGCGTGACATGCCATCACCGCCTTTGGACCGCACACACGGTCGAACGATGACGGACGTGGATGCTATCATAGCCCATGGACGGCAAACACGGTTGAACGACGTCAGGCGTGACATGCCATCACCGCCTTTGGACCGCACACACGGTCGAACGATGACGGACGTGGATGCTATCATAGCCCATGGACGGCAAACACGGTTGAACGACGTCAGGCGTGACATGCCATCACCGCCTTTGGACCGCACACACGGTCGAACGATGACGGACGTGGATGCTATCATAGCCCATGGACGGCAAACACGGTTGAACGACGTCAGGCGTGACATGCCATCACCGCCTTTGGACCGCACACACGGTCGAACGATGACGGACGTGGATGCTATCATAGCCCATGGACGGCAAACACGGTTGAACGACGTCAGGCGTGACATGCCATCACCGCCTTTGGACCGCACACACGGTCGAACGATGACGGACGTGGATGCTATCATAGCCCATGGACGGCAAACACGGTTGAACGACGTCAGGCGTGACATGCCATCACCGCCTTTGGACCGCACACACGGTCGAACGATGACGGACGTGGATGCTATCATAGCCCATGGACGGCAAACACGGTTGAACGACGTCAGGCGTGACATGCCATCACCGCCTTTGGACCGCACACACGGTCGAACGATGACGGACGTGGATGCTATCATAGCCCATGGACGGCAAACACGGTTGAACGACGTCAGGCGTGACATGCCATCACCGCCTTTGGACCGCACACACGGTCGAACGATGACGGACGTGGATGCTATCATAGCCCATGGACGGCAAACACGGTTGAACGACGTCAGGCGTGACATGCCATCACCGCCTTTGGACCGCACACACGGTCGAACGATGACGGACGTGGATGCTATCATAGCCCATGGACGGCAAACACGGTTGAACGACGTCAGGCGTGACATGCCATCACCGCCTTTGGACCGCACACACGGTCGAACGATGACGGACGTGGATGCTATCATAGCCCATGGACGGCAAACACGGTTGAACGACGTCAGGCGTGACATGCCATCACCGCCTTTGGACCGCACACACGGTCGAACGATGACGGACGTGGATGCTATCATAGCCCATGGACGGCAAACACGGTTGAACGACGTCAGGCGTGACATGCCATCACCGCCTTTGGACCGCACACACGGTCGAACGATGACGGACGTGGATGCTATCATAGCCCATGGACGGCAAACACGGTTGAACGACGTCAGGCGTGACATGCCATCACCGCCTTTGGACCGCACACACGGTCGAACGATGACGGACGTGGATGCTATCATAGCCCATGGACGGCAAACACGGTTGAACGACGTCAGGCGTGACATGCCATCACCGCCTTTGGACCGCACACACGGTCGAACGATGACGGACGTGGATGCTATCATAGCCCATGGACGGCAAACACGGTTGAACGACGTCAGGCGTGACATGCCATCACCGCCTTTGGACCGCACACACGGTCGAACGATGACGGACGTGGATGCTATCATAGCCCATGGACGGCAAACACGGTTGAACGACGTCAGGCGTGACATGCCATCACCGCCTTTGGACCGCACACACGGTCGAACGATGACGGACGTGGATGCTATCATAGCCCATGGACGGCAAACACGGTTGAACGACGTCAGGCGTGACATGCCATCACCGCCTTTGGACCGCACACACGGTCGAACGATGACGGACGTGGATGCTATCATAGCCCATGGACGGCAAACACGGTTGAACGACGTCAGGCGTGACATGCCATCACCGCCTTTGGACCGCACACACGGTCGAACGACGTCGGGCGTGACATGCCATCACCGCCTTTGGACCGCACACACGGTCGAACGACGTCGGGCGTGGCATGCCATCGTCTCCTTTGGGCAGCACACACGGTCGAACGATGACGGACGTGGATGCTATCATAGCCCATGGACGGCAAACACGGTTGAACGACGTCAGGCGTGACATGCCATCACCGCCTCCTTTGGGCAGCACACACGGTCGAACGACGTCGGGCGTGGCATGCCATCATCGCCTTTGGGCAGCACACACGGTCGAACGACGTCGGGCGTGGCATGCCATCATAGCCCTTGGACGGCAAACACGGTCGAACGACGTCAGGCGTGACATGCCATCACCGCCTTTGGACAGCACACACGGTCGAACGACGTCGGGCTTGGCTTGCCATCATCGCCTTTGGGCAGCACAAATGGTCGAACGACGTCGGGCGTGGCATGACATCACG
>NC_028640.1:12705095-12709080 GCF_001406875.1 Solanum pennellii
GACGACGTCCGGCGTTGCATGACATCACCGCCCTTGGACAACACACACGATCGGCAACGTCGGGCGTGGCATGACATCATCGCCCTTGGACAGCACACACGGTTGGCAACGTCGGGCGTGGCATGACATCACCGTCCTTGGAAAGTACACATCGGTCGGACGACGTCGGGCATGTAATGACATCCCCGCCCTTGGGAAGCACACACGGTCGGACTACGTCGGGCGATGCATGACATCACTGCCTTTGGACAGCACATACGGTTGAACGACGTCGGGCGTGGCATGCCATCATCGCCTTTGGGAAGCACAAATGGTCGAAGGACGTCGGGCATGGCATGCCATCATAGCCCTTGGACGGTAAACACGGTCAAACGGCGTCAGGCGTGGCATGCCATCATCGCCTTTGGGNGGCATGCCATCATAGCCCTTGGACGGCAAACACGGTCGAACGACGTCAGGCGTGACATGCGATCACCGCTTTTGGACAGCACACACGGTCAAACGACGTCGGGCGTGGCATGCCATCATCGCCTTCGGGCAGCACACACGTCCGAACGACGTCGGGCGTGGTATGACATCACCGCCTTTGGACAGCACACATGGGCGAACGACATCGGACGTGACATGCCATCACCGCCATTGGACTGCACGCACGGTCGGACGTGGCATTCCATCATCGCCCTTGGACTGCACGCACGGTCGGACGACGTCGGGCGTGGCATAACATCACCGCCCTTGGACAGCACACACGGTCGGCAACGTCGGGCGTGGCATGACATCACCGCCTTTGGACAACACACACGGTCGAACTACGTCGGGCTTGGCATGACATCACCGCCTTTAGACAGCGCACACGGTCGAACAACGTCGGGCGTGGCATGCAATCATCGCCTTTAGGCAGCACACACGTTCGAACGACGTTGGGCGTGGCATGCCATCATAGCCCTTGGACGGTAAACACGGTCGAACGACGTCATGCGTGACATGCCATCACCTCCCTTGGACAGCACAAACGGTCGAACGACGTCGGGCGTGGCATGACATCACGGCCCTTGGACTGCACGTACGATCGGACGACGTCGGGCGTGGCATGACATCACCTTCCTTGGACAAAACACACGGTCGGACGACATCGGGCGTGGCTAGACATTACCGCCCTTGGACATTACACACGGTCGAACGACGTCGGGCGTGGCATGCCATCATAGCCCTTGGGCAGCACACACGGTCGAACGACGTCGGGCGTGGCATGCCATCATCGCCTTTGGGCAGCACACACGGTCGAACGACGTCGGGCGTGGCATGCCATCATCGCCTTTGGACTGCACACACGGTCGAACGACATAGGGAATGGCATGCCATCATCGCCTTTGGGCAGCACAAACGGTCGAATGACGTCGGGCGTGGCATGACATCACGGCCCTTGTACTGCACGCACGGTCGGACGACGTCGGGCGTGGCATGACATCAGCGACCTTGGACAGAACACACGATCGGTCAACATCGGGCATGGCTAGACATCACCGCCCTTGGACAGCACACACGGTCGAACGACGTCGGGCGTGGCATGACATCAGCGACCTTGGACAGAACACACGATCGGTCAACATCGGGCATGGCTAGACATCACCGCCCTTGGACAGCACACACGGTCGAACGACGTCGGGCGTGGCATGACATCAGCGACCTTGGACAGAACACACGATCGGTCAACATCGGGCATGGCTAGACATCACCGCCCTTGGACAGCACACACGGTCGAACGACGTCGGGCGTGGCATGACATCAGCGACCTTGGACAGAACACACGATCGGTCAACATCGGGCATGGCTAGACATCACCGCCCTTGGACAGCACACACGGTCGAACGACGTCGGGCGTGGCATGACATCAGCGACCTTGGACAGAACACACGATCGGTCAACATCGGGCATGGCTAGACATCACCGCCCTTGGACAGCACACACGGTCGAACGACGTCGGGCGTGGCATGACATCAGCGACCTTGGACAGAACACACGATCGGTCAACATCGGGCATGGCTAGACATCACCGCCCTTGGACAGCACACACGGTCGAACGACGTCGGGCGTGGCATGACATCAGCGACCTTGGACAGAACACACGATCGGTCAACATCGGGCATGGCTAGACATCACCGCCCTTGGACAGCACACACGGTCGAACGACGTCGGGCGTGGCATGACATCAGCGACCTTGGACAGAACACACGATCGGTCAACATCGGGCATGGCTAGACATCACCGCCCTTGGACAGCACACACGGTCGAACGACGTCGGGCGTGGCATGACATCAGCGACCTTGGACAGAACACACGATCGGTCAACATCGGGCATGGCTAGACATCACCGCCCTTGGACAGCACACACGGTCGAACGACGTCGGGCGTGGCATGACATCAGCGACCTTGGACAGAACACACGATCGGTCAACATCGGGCATGGCTAGACATCACCGCCCTTGGACAGCACACACGGTCGAACGACGTCGGGCGTGGCATGACATCAGCGACCTTGGACAGAACACACGATCGGTCAACATCGGGCATGGCTAGACATCACCGCCCTTGGACAGCACACACGGTCGAACGACGTCGGGCGTGGCATGACATCAGCGACCTTGGACAGAACACACGATCGGTCAACATCGGGCATGGCTAGACATCACCGCCCTTGGACAGCACACACGGTCGAACGACGTCGGGCGTGGCATGACATCAGCGACCTTGGACAGAACACACGATCGGTCAACATCGGGCATGGCTAGACATCACCGCCCTTGGACAGCACACACGGTCGAACGACGTCGGGCGTGGCATGACATCAGCGACCTTGGACAGAACACACGATCGGTCAACATCGGGCATGGCTAGACATCACCGCCCTTGGACAGCACACACGGTCGAACGACGTCGGGCGTGGCATGACATCAGCGACCTTGGACAGAACACACGATCGGTCAACATCGGGCATGGCTAGACATCACCGCCCTTGGACAGCACACACGGTCGAACGACGTCGGGCGTGGCATGACATCAGCGACCTTGGACAGAACACACGATCGGTCAACATCGGGCATGGCTAGACATCACCGCCCTTGGACAGCACACACGGTCGAACGACGTCGGGCGTGGCATGACATCAGCGACCTTGGACAGAACACACGATCGGTCAACATCGGGCATGGCTAGACATCACCGCCCTTGGACAGCACACACGGTCGAACGACGTCGGGCGTGGCATGACATCAGCGACCTTGGACAGAACACACGATCGGTCAACATCGGGCATGGCTAGACATCACCGCCCTTGGACAGCACACACGGTCGAACGACGTCGGGCGTGGCATGACATCAGCGACCTTGGACAGAACACACGATCGGTCAACATCGGGCATGGCTAGACATCACCGCCCTTGGACAGCACACACGGTCGAACGACGTCGGGCGTGGCATGACATCAGCGACCTTGGACAGAACACACGATCGGTCAACATCGGGCATGGCTAGACATCACCGCCCTTGGACAGCACACACGGTCGAACGACGTCGGGCGTGGCATGACATCAGCGACCTTGGACAGAACACACGATCGGTCAACATCGGGCATGGCTAGACATCACCGCCCTTGGACAGCACACACGGTCGAACGACGTCGGGCGTGGCATGACATCACCGCCTTTGGACAACATACACGGTCAAACGACGACGGGCGTGGCTTGACATCACTGTCCTTGGACTGCATGCACGGTCAGACAACGTCGGGCATGGCATTCCATCATCGCCTTTGGGCAGCATAAACGGTCGAACGACGTCGGGCGTGGCATGACATCACCGCCTTTGGACAACATACACGGTCAAACGACGACGGGCGTGGCTTGACATCACTGTCCTTGGACTGCATGCACGGTCAGACAACGTCGGGCATGGCATTCCATCATCGCCTTTGGGCGCACACACGGTC
>NC_028640.1:12711961-12712188 GCF_001406875.1 Solanum pennellii
GGTCGGACGACGTCGGGCGTGGCATGACATCACCGCCCTTGGACAGCACACACGTTTGAACGACGTCACGCGTGACATGCCATCACCGCCCTAGGACAGCATACACGGTCGAACGGCGTCGGGCGTGGCATAACATCACCTCTCTTGGACCGCACACACGGTCGAACGACGTAGGGCGTGGCATGCCATCACCTCCCTTGGAGAGCACACATGGTCGAACGACGTCG
>NC_028640.1:12712252-12712389 GCF_001406875.1 Solanum pennellii
TCATCGCCTTTGGGCAGCACACACGGTCGGACTATGTCGGGCGTGGCATGACATCACCGCCCTTGTACAGCACACAGGGTCGAACGACGTCGGGAGTGGCATGCCATCACGGCCCTTGGACTGCACGCACGGTCGGA
>NC_028640.1:12712459-12715185 GCF_001406875.1 Solanum pennellii
TCTGGGACAGCACACGGTCGAACGACGTCGGGCGTGGCATGCCATCATAGTCCTTGGACAGCAAAGACGGTCGAACGACGTCAGGCGTGACATGCCATCACCGCCTTTGGACAGCACACACGGTCGAACGACGTCGGGCGTNAGCGTGGCTTGATATCACCGTCCTTGGACTGCACGCACCGTCGGATGATGTCGGGCGTGGCATGACATCACCGCCCTTGGGCAGCACACACGGTCGAACGATGACGGGCATGGATGCCATCATAGCCCCTGGACGGCAAACACGGTTGAACGACGTCAGGCGTGACATGCCATCACCGCCTTTGGACCGCACACACGGTCGAACGACGTCAAGCGTGGCTTGATATCACCGTCCTTGGACTGCACGCACCGTCGGATGATGTCGGGCGTGGCATGACATCACCGCCCTTGGACAGCACACACGGTCGAACGACGTCGGGCGTGGCATGCCATCATCGCCTTTGGGGAGCACAAATGGTAGAAGGACGTCGGGCGGGGCATGAAATCACGGCCCTTGGACTGCACGTACGGTCGGACGACGGCGGGCGTGGCATGACATCACCGCCCTTGGACAGCACACACGGTCGAACGACGTCGGGCGTGGCATGCCATCATCGCCTTTGGGGAGCACAAATGGTAGAAGGACGTCGGGCGTGGCATGAAATCACGGCCCTTGGACTGCACGTACGGTCGGACGACGGCGGGCGTGGCATGACATCACCGCCCTTGGACAGCACACACGGTCGAACGACGTCGGGCGTGGCATGCCATCATCGCCTTTGGGGAGCACAAATGGTAGAAGGACGTCGGGCGGGGCATGAAATCACGGCCCTTGGACTGCACGTACGGTCGGACGACGGCGGGCGTGGCATGACATCACCGCCCTTGGACAGCACACACGGTCGAACGACGTCGGGCGTGGCATGCCATCATCGCCTTTGGGGAGCACAAATGGTAGAAGGACGTCGGGCGGGGCATGAAATCACGGCCCTTGGACTGCACGTACGGTCGGACGACGGCGGGCGTGGCATGACATCACCGCCCTTGGACAGCACACACGGTCGAACGACGTCGGGCGTGGCATGCCATCATCGCCTTTGGGGAGCACAAATGGTAGAAGGACGTCGGGCGGGGCATGAAATCACGGCCCTTGGACTGCACGTACGGTCGGACGACGGCGGGCGTGGCATGACATCACCGCCCTTGGACAGCACACACGGTCGAACGACGTCGGGCGTGGCATGCCATCATCGCCTTTGGGGAGCACAAATGGTAGAAGGACGTCGGGCGTGGCATGAAATCACGGCCCTTGGACTGCACGTACGGTCGGACGACGGCGGGCGTGGCATGACATCACCGCCCTTGGACAGCACACACGGTCGAACGACGTCGGGCGTGGCATGCCATCATCGCCTTTGGGGAGCACAAATGGTAGAAGGACGTCGGGCGGGGCATGAAATCACGGCCCTTGGACTGCACGTACGGTCGGACGACGGCGGGCGTGGCATGACATCACCGCCCTTGGACAGCACACACGGTCGAACGACGTCGGGCGTGGCATGCCATCATCGCCTTTGGGGAGCACAAATGGTAGAAGGACGTCGGGCGTGGCATGAAATCACGGCCCTTGGACTGCACGTACGGTCGGACGACGGCGGGCGTGGCATGACATCACCGCCCTTGGACAGCACACACGGTCGAACGACGTCGGGCGTGGCATGCCATCATCGCCTTTGGGGAGCACAAATGGTAGAAGGACGTCGGGCGGGGCATGAAATCACGGCCCTTGGACTGCACGTACGGTCGGACGACGGCGGGCGTGGCATGACATCACCGCCCTTGGACAGCACACACGGTCGAACGACGTCGGGCGTGGCATGCCATCATCGCCTTTGGGGAGCACAAATGGTAGAAGGACGTCGGGCGGGGCATGAAATCACGGCCCTTGGACTGCACGTACGGTCGGACGACGGCGGGCGTGGCATGACATCACCGCCCTTGGACAGCACACACGGTCGAACGACGTCGGGCGTGGCATGCCATCATCGCCTTTGGGGAGCACAAATGGTAGAAGGACGTCGGGCGGGGCATGAAATCACGGCCCTTGGACTGCACGTACGGTCGGACGACGGCGGGCGTGGCATGACATCACCGCCCTTGGACAGCACACACGGTCGAACGACGTCGGGCGTGGCATGCCATCATCGCCTTTGGGGAGCACAAATGGTAGAAGGACGTCGGGCGTGGCATGAAATCACGGCCCTTGGACTGCACGTACGGTCGGACGACGGCGGGCGTGGCATGACATCACCGCCCTTGGACAGCACACACGGTCGAACGACGTCGGGCGTGGCATGCCATCATCGCCTTTGGGGAGCACAAATGGTAGAAGGACGTCGGGCGGGGCATGAAATCACGGCCCTTGGACTGCACGTACGGTCGGACGATGTCGGGCGTGGCATGACATCACCGCCCTTGGACAGCACACACGATCGGCAACATCGTGTGTGGCATGACATCACCGCCCTTGGATAGCACACACGGTCGGCAACGTCGGGAGTGGCATGACATCATCGCCCTTGGACAGCACACACGGTTAGAAACGTCGGGCGTGGCATGACATCACCGTCCTTGGACAGTACACATCGGTCGGACGACGTCGGGCATGTCATGACATCACCGCCCTTGGGCAGCACACACGGTCG
>NC_028640.1:12715326-12715736 GCF_001406875.1 Solanum pennellii
ACGTCGGGCGTGGCATGACATCACCGCCTTTGGACAGCACACACGGTCGAACGACGTCGGGCGTGGCATGCCATCATCGCCGTCGGGCAGCACACACGTCCGAACGACGTCGGGCGTGGTATGACATCAACGCCTTTGGACAGCACACATGGTCGAACGACATCGGACGTGACATGCCATCACCGCCTTTGGACAGCACATACGGTCGGCAACGTCGAGCGTGGCATTCCATCATCGCCCTTGGACTGCACGCACGGTGGGACGACGTCGGGCGTGGCATAACATCACCGCCCTTGGACAGCACACACGGTCGGCAACGTCGGGCGTGGCAGGACATCACCACCCCTGGACAGTACACACGGTCGAACGACGTCGGGCGTGACATGCCATCACAGCCTTGGACAGCACAC
>NC_028640.1:12716790-12720225 GCF_001406875.1 Solanum pennellii
TTGGACAGCACACACGGTCGAACGACGTCGGGCGTGGCATGACATCACCGCCCTTGGACTGCACGCACGGTCGGACGACGTCGGGCGTGGCATGACATCACCGCCCTTGGACAACACACACGGTCGGATGACGTCGGGTGTGGCATGACATCACCGCCCTAGGACAGCACACACGGACGAACAACGTCGGGCGTGGCATGCCGCCATAGCCCTTGGAAGGCAAACATGGCCGAATGACGTCAGGCGTGACATGCCATCACCGCCTTTGGACAGCACACACGGTCGAACGACGTCAGGCGTGGCTTGACATCACCGTCCTTGGACTGCACGCACAGTAAGACGACTTCGGGCATGGCATTCCATCATCGCCTTTAGGCAGCATACATAGTCAAACGACGTCGGGCGTGGCATAACATCACCGCCTTTGGACCGCACACACGGTCGAACGACGTAGGGCGTGGCATGCCATCACCGCCCTTGGACAGCACAAACGGTCGGACGACGTCGAGCGTGGCATTACATCACGGCCCTTGGACTGCACGCACGGTCGGACGACGTCAGGCGTGGCTTGACATCACCGCCCTTGGACATCACGCACGTTCAGACAACGTCAGGCGTGGCATGACATCACCGCCCTTGGACAGCACACACGGTCGAACGACGTCGGGCGTGGCATGCCATTATAGCCCTTGGACAGCAAAGACGGTCGAACGACGTCAGGCGTGACATGCCATCACCGCCATTAGACTGCACACACGGTCGAACGACATCGGGCGTGGCTTGACATCACCGTCCTTGGACTGCACTCGCGGTCGGACGTTGTCGGGCGTGGCATGACATCACCGCCCTTGGACAGCACACACGGTCGGACAACGTCGGGCGTGGATGCCATCATAGCCCATGGACGGCAAACACGGTTGAACGACGTCAGGAGTGACATGACATCACCGCCTTTGGACAGCACACACGGTTGAACGACGTCACGCATGACATGCCATCACCGTCTTTGGACCGCACACACAGTCGAACGACGTGGGGCGTGGCATGACATCCCCGTCTTTGGACAGCATACACGGCCGAACGACGTCGGGCGTGGCATGACATCCCCGTCTTTGGACAGCATACACGGCCGAACGACGTCGGGCGTGGCATGACATCCCCGTCTTTGGACAGCATACACGGCCGAACGACGTCGGGCGTGGCATGACATCCCCGTCTTTGGACAGCATACACGGCCGAACGACGTCGGGCGTGGCATGACATCCCCGTCTTTGGACAGCATACACGGCCGAACGACGTCGGGCGTGGCATGACATCCCCGTCTTTGGACAGCATACACGGCCGAACGACGTCGGGCGTGGCATGACATCCCCGTCTTTGGACAGCATACACGGCCGAACGACGTCGGGCGTGGCATGACATCCCCGTCTTTGGACAGCATACACGGCCGAACGACGTCGGGCGTGGCATGACATCCCCGTCTTTGGACAGCATACACGGCCGAACGACGTCGGGCGTGGCATGACATCCCCGTCTTTGGACAGCATACACGGCCGAACGACGTCGGGCGTGGCATGACATCCCCGTCTTTGGACAGCATACACGGCCGAACGACGTCGGGCGTGGCATGACATCCCCGTCTTTGGACAGCATACACGGCCGAACGACGTCGGGCGTGGCATGACATCCCCGTCTTTGGACAGCATACACGGCCGAACGACGTCGGGCGTGGCATGACATCCCCGTCTTTGGACAGCATACACGGCCGAACGACGTCGGGCGTGGCATGACATCCCCGTCTTTGGACAGCATACACGGCCGAACGACGTCGGGCGTGGCATGACATCCCCGTCTTTGGACAGCATACACGGCCGAACGACGTCGGGCGTGGCATGACATCCCCGTCTTTGGACAGCATACACGGCCGAACGACGTCGGGCGTGGCATGACATCCCCGTCTTTGGACAGCATACACGGCCGAACGACGTCGGGCGTGGCATGACATCCCCGTCTTTGGACAGCATACACGGCCGAACGACGTCGGGCGTGGCATGACATCCCCGTCTTTGGACAGCATACACGGCCGAACGACGTCGGGCGTGGCATGACATCCCCGTCTTTGGACAGCATACACGGCCGAACGACGTCGGGCGTGGCATGACATCCCCGTCTTTGGACAGCATACACGGCCGAACGACGTCGGGCGTGGCATGACATCCCCGTCTTTGGACAGCATACACGGCCGAACGACGTCGGGCGTGGCATGACATCCCCGTCTTTGGACAGCATACACGGCCGAACGACGTCGGGCGTGGCATGACATCCCCGTCTTTGGACAGCATACACGGCCGAACGACGTCGGGCGTGGCATGACATCCCCGTCTTTGGACAGCATACACGGCCGAACGACGTCGGGCGTGGCATGACATCCCCGTCTTTGGACAGCATACACGGCCGAACGACGTCGGGCGTGGCATGACATCCCCGTCTTTGGACAGCATACACGGCCGAACGACGTCGGGCGTGGCATGACATCCCCGTCTTTGGACAGCATACACGGCCGAACGACGTCGGGCGTGGCATGACATCCCCGTCTTTGGACAGCATACACGGCCGAACGACGTCGGGCGTGGCATGACATCCCCGTCTTTGGACAGCATACACGGCCGAACGACGTCGGGCGTGGCATGACATCCCCGTCTTTGGACAGCATACACGGCCGAACGACGTCGGGCGTGGCATGACATCCCCGTCTTTGGACAGCATACACGGCCGAACGACGTCGGGCGTGGCATGACATCCCCGTCTTTGGACAGCATACACGGCCGAACGACGTCGGGCGTGGCATGACATCCCCGTCTTTGGACAGCATACACGGCCGAACGACGTCGGGCGTGGCATGACATCCCCGTCTTTGGACAGCATACACGGCCGAACGACGTCGGGCGTGGCATGACATCCCCGTCTTTGGACAGCATACACGGCCGAACGACGTCGGGCGTGGCATGACATCCCCGTCTTTGGACAGCATACACGGCCGAACGACGTCGGGCGTGGCATGACATCCCCGTCTTTGGACAGCATACACGGCCGAACGACGTCGGGCGTGGCATGACATCCCCGTCTTTGGACAGCATACACGGCCGAACGACGTCGGGCGTGGCATGACATCCCCGTCTTTGGACAGCATACACGGCCGAACGACGTCGGGCGTGGCATGACATCCCCGTCTTTGGACAGCATACACGGCCGAACGACGTCGGGCGTGGCATGACATCACCGCCCTTGGACAGCACACACGGTCGGCAACGTCGGGCGTGGCATGACATCATCGCCCTTGGAAAGCACACACGGTCAGCAACGTCAGGCGTGGCATGACATCACCAGCCTTGGACAGTATACATCGGTCAGACAACGTCGGGCGTGGAATGACAT
>NC_028640.1:12720310-12721956 GCF_001406875.1 Solanum pennellii
CGTCGGGCGTGGCATGACATCCACCGCCCTAAAGCAGCACGCACGGTCGGACTACGTCGGGCGATGCATGACATTACTGCCTTTGGACAGCACATACGGTCGAACGACGTCGGGCGAGGCATGTCATCATCGCCTTTGGGCAGCACACACGGTCGAACGACGTCGTGCATGGCATGCCATCATATCCCTTGGACGGTAAACACGGTCGAACAACGTATGGCGTGACATGCCATCATGGCCTTTGGACAGCACACACGGTCGAACAACGTCGGGCGTGGCATGCCATCATCGCCTTCGGGCAGCACACGCGGTCGAACGTCGTCGGGCGTGGCATGACATCACCGTCTTTGGACAACACACATTATCGAACGACATCGGACGTGAAATGCCATCACCGCCTTTGGACAGCACACACGGTCGGCAACATCGAGCGTGGCTTTCAATCATCGCCCTTGGACTGCACGCATGGTCGGACGACGTTGGGAGTGGCATGACATCACCGCCCTAGGACAGCACAGACGGTCGGCAACGTCGGGCGTGGCATGACATCACCACCCTTGGACAGTACACACGGTCGAACGACGTCGGGCGTGACATGCCATCACAGCCTTTGGACAGCACACGCGGTCGAACTATATCGGGCGTGGCATGACATCACCGCTTTTGGACAGCGCACACGGTCGAACGACATCGGGCGTGGCATGCAATCATCGCCTTTAGGCAGCACACACGGTCGAACGACGTTGGGCGTGGCATGCCATCATTGCCCTTGGACGGTAAACACGGTCGAACGACATAGGGAGTGGCATGCCATCATCGCCTTTGGGCAGCACAAACGGTCAAACGACGTCGGGCGTGGCATGACATCACGGCCCTTGGAATGCACGCACGGTCGGACGACGTCGGGCGTGGTATGACATCAGCGCCCTTGGATAGAACACACGATCGGACGACGTCGGGCATGGCTAGACATCACCGCCCTTGGACAGCACACACGGTCGAACGACGTCGGGTGTGGCATGCCATCATAGCCCTTGGACGGTAAACACGGTCGAACGACGTCAGGCGGTCACCGCCTTTGGACAGCACACACGGTCGAACGACGTCGGCCGTTGCTTGACATCACCGCCCTTGGACTTCACGCACGGTCGGACGACGTCGGGCATGGCATTCCATCATCGCCTTTGGGCAGAGCACACACGGTCGAACGACGTCGGGCGTGGCATGCCATCATCGCCTTTGGGCAGCACACACGGTCGAACGACGTCGGGCGTGGCATGACATCACCGCCTTTGGACAGCACACACGGTCGAACGACGTCGGGCGTGGCATGACATCACCGCCTTTGGACAGCACACACGGTCGAACGACGTCGGGCGTGGCATGACATCACCGCCTTTGGACAGCACACACGGTCGAACGACGTCGGGCGTGGCATGCCATCACCGCCTTTGGACAGCACACACGGTCGAACGACGTCGGGCGTGGCATGACATCACCGCCTTTGGACAGCACACACGGTCGAACGACGTCGGGCGTGGCATGACATCACCGCCTTTGGACAGCACACACGGTCGAACAACGTCGGGCGCTGCATGACATCACCGTCCTTGGACTGCACGCACAGTCGGAGGACGTCGGGCATG
>NC_028640.1:12722164-12722539 GCF_001406875.1 Solanum pennellii
GGGCGTGGCATGCCATCACCGCCCTTGGACAGCACACACGGCTGCACGACATCGGGCGTGGCATTACATCACCGCCCTTGGACAGCGCACACGTCCGAACGACGTCGGGCGCGGCATGACATCACCGTCCTTGGACTGCACGCACAGTCGGAGGACGTCGGGCATGGCATTCCATCATCGCCTTTGGGCAGCATACACGGTCGAACGACGTCGGGAGTGGCATGCCATCATCGCCTTTGGGCAGCACAAACGGTCGGACTACGTCGGGCATGGCATGAAATCCCCGCCCTTGGAAAGCACACACGGTCAAACGACATCGTGAGTGGCATGCCATCATCGCCTTTGGGCAGCACAAACGGTCGAATGACGTGGGGC
>NC_028640.1:12722740-12726581 GCF_001406875.1 Solanum pennellii
CGATGTCGGGCGTGGCATGACATCACCGCCCTTGGACAGCACACACGGTTGAACGACGTCACGCGTGACATGCCATCACCGCCTTTGGATCGCACACACGGTCGAACAACGTCGGGCATGGCATGACATCACGGCCCTTGGACTGCACGCACGGTCAGACGGCGTCGGGCTTGGCATGACATCACCGCCTTTGGACAGCACACACGGTCGAACGACGTCGGGCGTGGCATGCCATAATCACCTTTGGGCAGCACAAATGGTCGAACGACGTCGGGCGTGGCATGCCATAATCACCTTTGGGCAGCACAAATGGTCGAACGACGTCGGGCGTGGCATGCCATAATCACCTTTGGGCAGCACAAATGGTCGAACGACGTCGGGCGTGGCATGCCATAATCACCTTTGGGCAGCACAAATGGTCGAACGACGTCGGGCGTGGCATGCCATAATCACCTTTGGGCAGCACAAATGGTCGAACGACGTCGGGCGTGGCATGCCATAATCACCTTTGGGCAGCACAAATGGTCGAACGACGTCGGGCGTGGCATGCCATAATCACCTTTGGGCAGCACAAATGGTCGAACGACGTCGGGCGTGGCATGCCATAATCACCTTTGGGCAGCACAAATGGTCGAACGACGTCGGGCGTGGCATGCCATAATCACCTTTGGGCAGCACAAATGGTCGAACGACGTCGGGCGTGGCATGCCATAATCACCTTTGGGCAGCACAAATGGTCGAACGACGTCGGGCGTGGCATGCCATAATCACCTTTGGGCAGCACAAATGGTCGAACGACGTCGGGCGTGGCATGCCATAATCACCTTTGGGCAGCACAAATGGTCGAACGACGTCGGGCGTGGCATGCCATAATCACCTTTGGGCAGCACAAATGGTCGAACGACGTCGGGCGTGGCATGCCATAATCACCTTTGGGCAGCACAAATGGTCGAACGACGTCGGGCGTGGCATGCCATAATCACCTTTGGGCAGCACAAATGGTCGAACGACGTCGGGCGTGGCATGCCATAATCACCTTTGGGCAGCACAAATGGTCGAACGACGTCGGGCGTGGCATGCCATAATCACCTTTGGGCAGCACAAATGGTCGAACGACGTCGGGCGTGGCATGCCATAATCACCTTTGGGCAGCACAAATGGTCGAACGACGTCGGGCGTGGCATGCCATAATCACCTTTGGGCAGCACAAATGGTCGAACGACGTCGGGCGTGGCATGCCATAATCACCTTTGGGCAGCACAAATGGTCGAACGACGTCGGGCGTGGCATGCCATAATCACCTTTGGGCAGCACAAATGGTCGAACGACGTCGGGCGTGGCATGCCATAATCACCTTTGGGCAGCACAAATGGTCGAACGACGTCGGGCGTGGCATGCCATAATCACCTTTGGGCAGCACAAATGGTCGAACGACGTCGGGCGTGGCATGCCATAATCACCTTTGGGCAGCACAAATGGTCGAACGACGTCGGGCGTGGCATGCCATAATCACCTTTGGGCAGCACAAATGGTCGAACGACGTCGGGCGTGGCATGCCATAATCACCTTTGGGCAGCACAAATGGTCGAACGACGTCGGGCGTGGCATGCCATAATCACCTTTGGGCAGCACAAATGGTCGAACGACGTCGGGCGTGGCATGCCATAATCACCTTTGGGCAGCACAAATGGTCGAACGACGTCGGGCGTGGCATGCCATAATCACCTTTGGGCAGCACAAATGGTCGAACGACGTCGGGCGTGGCATGCCATAATCACCTTTGGGCAGCACAAATGGTCGAACGACGTCGGGCGTGGCATGCCATAATCACCTTTGGGCAGCACAAATGGTCGAACGACGTCGGGCGTGGCATGCCATAATCACCTTTGGGCAGCACAAATGGTCGAACGACGTCGGGCGTGGCATGCCATAATCACCTTTGGGCAGCACAAATGGTCGAACGACGTCGGGCGTGGCATGCCATAATCACCTTTGGGCAGCACAAATGGTCGAACGACGTCGGGCGTGGCATGCCATAATCACCTTTGGGCAGCACAAATGGTCGAACGACGTCGGGCGTGGCATGCCATAATCACCTTTGGGCAGCACAAATGGTCGAACGACGTCGGGCGTGGCATGCCATAATCACCTTTGGGCAGCACAAATGGTCGAACGACGTCGGGCGTGGCATGCCATAATCACCTTTGGGCAGCACAAATGGTCGAACGACGTCGGGCGTGGCATGCCATAATCACCTTTGGGCAGCACAAATGGTCGAACGACGTCGGGCGTGGCATGCCATAATCACCTTTGGGCAGCACAAATGGTCGAACGACGTCGGGCGTGGCATGCCATAATCACCTTTGGGCAGCACAAATGGTCGAACGACGTCGGGCGTGGCATGCCATAATCACCTTTGGGCAGCACAAATGGTCGAACGACGTCGGGCGTGGCATGCCATAATCACCTTTGGGCAGCACAAATGGTCGAACGACGTCGGGCGTGGCATGCCATAATCACCTTTGGGCAGCACAAATGGTCGAACGACGTCGGGCGTGGCATGCCATAATCACCTTTGGGCAGCACAAATGGTCGAACGACGTCGGGCGTGGCATGCCATAATCACCTTTGGGCAGCACAAATGGTCGAACGACGTCGGGCGTGGCATGCCATAATCACCTTTGGGCAGCACAAATGGTCGAACGACGTCGGGCGTGGCATGCCATAATCACCTTTGGGCAGCACAAATGGTCGAACGACGTCGGGCGTGGCATGCCATAATCACCTTTGGGCAGCACAAATGGTCGAACGACGTCGGGCGTGGCATGCCATAATCACCTTTGGGCAGCACAAATGGTCGAACGACGTCGGGCGTGGCATGCCATAATCACCTTTGGGCAGCACAAATGGTCGAACGACGTCGGGCGTGGCATGCCATAATCACCTTTGGGCAGCACAAATGGTCGAACGACGTCGGGCGTGGCATGCCATAATCACCTTTGGGCAGCACAAATGGTCGAACGACGTCGGGCGTGGCATGCCATAATCACCTTTGGGCAGCACAAATGGTCGAACGACGTCGGGCGTGGCATGCCATAATCACCTTTGGGCAGCACAAATGGTCGAACGACGTCGGGCGTGGCATGCCATAATCACCTTTGGGCAGCACAAATGGTCGAACGACGTCGGGCGTGGCATGCCATAATCACCTTTGGGCAGCACAAATGGTCGAACGACGTCGGGCGTGGCATGCCATAATCACCTTTGGGCAGCACAAATGGTCGAACGACGTCGGGCGTGGCATGCCATAATCACCTTTGGGCAGCACAAATGGTCGAACGACGTCGGGCGTGGCATGCCATAATCACCTTTGGGCAGCACAAATGGTCGAACGACGTCGGGCGTGGCATGCCATAATCACCTTTGGGCAGCACAAATGGTCGAACGACGTCGGGCGTGGCATGCCATAATCACCTTTGGGCAGCACAAATGGTCGAACGACGTCGGGCGTGGCATGCCATAATCACCTTTGGGCAGCACAAATGGTCGAACGACGTCGGGCGTGGCATGCCATAATCACCTTTGGGCAGCACAAATGGTCGAACGACGTCGGGCGTGGCATGCCATAATCACCTTTGGGCAGCACAAATGGTCGAACGACGTCGGGCGTGGCATGACATCACGGCCCTTGGACTGCACGTACGGTCGGACGACGTCGGGCGTGGCATGACATCGCCGCCCTTGGACAGCACTCACGATCGGCAACATCGGGTGTGGCATGACATCACCGCCCTTGGACAGCACACACGGTCGGCAACGTTGGGCGTGGCATGACATCACC
>NC_028640.1:12726743-12727172 GCF_001406875.1 Solanum pennellii
GGAGTACACATCGGTCGGACGACGTCGGGCATGTCATGACATCACGGCCCATGGGCAGCACACACGGTCGGACTACGTCGGGCGATGCATGACATCACTGCCTTTGGACAGCACATACGATTGAACGACGTCGGGCGTGGCATGCCATCATCGCCTTTGGGAAGCACACACGGTCGAACGACGTCGGGCATGGCATGCCATCATAGCCCTTGGACGGTAAACACGGTCGAACGACGTCAGGCGTGACATGCCATCACCGCTATTGGACAGCACACACGGTCGAACGACGTCGGGAGTGGCATGCCATCATCGCCTTCGGGCAGCACACACGTCCCGAACGACGTCGGGCGTGGGATGACATCACCGCCTTTGGACAGCACACATGGTCGAACGACATCGGACGTGACATGCCATCACCGCCATTGGACA
>NC_028640.1:12729997-12730747 GCF_001406875.1 Solanum pennellii
GGAACGATGTCAGGCGTGACATGCCATCACCGCCCTTGGACAGCACACACGATCGAACGACATCGGGAATGGCATGCCATCATCGCCTTTGGGCAGCACAAACGGTCGAACGACGTCAGGCGTGGCATGAAATCACGGCCCTTGGACTGGACGCACGGTCGGACGACGTCGGGCGTGGCATGACATCACATTCCTTGGACTAAACACACGGTCGGACGACATCGGGCGTGGCTAGACATAACCGCCCTTGGACAGCACACACGGTCGAACGACGTCGGGCGTGGCATGCCATCATAGCCCTTGGACGGCAAACACGGTCGAACGACGTCAAGCGTGACATGCCATCACCGCCTTTGGACAGCACACACGTTCGAACGACGTCGGGCGTTGCTTGACATCACCATCCTTGGACTGCAAGAACGGTCGGACGACGTCAGGCATTGAATTCCATCATCGCCTTTGGGCATCATACACGGTCGAACGACGTCGGGCGTGGCATGACATCACCGCCATTGGACAGCACACACGGTAAAACGACGACGGGCGTGGCTTGACATCACTGTCCTTGGACTGCACGGATGGTTGGACAACGTCGGGCATGGCATTCCATCATCGCCTTTGGGCAGCATACACGGCCGGACGACGTCAGGCGTTGCATTACATCACCGCCCTTGGACAGCACACACGGTCGTACGACGTCGAGAATGGAATGCCATCATCGCCTTTGGGCAGCACAAATGGTCGAACGAC
>NC_028640.1:12737155-12737678 GCF_001406875.1 Solanum pennellii
ACGACGTCGGGCGTGGCATTACATCACCGCCCTTGGACACCACACACGGTCGAACGACGTCATGAATGGAATGCCATTATCGCCTTTGGGCAGAACAAATGGTCGAGCGACGTCCGGCGTGGCATGACACCAGGGCCCTTGGACTGCACGCACGGTCAAACGACGTCGGGCGTGGCATGACATCACTGCACTTGGACAGCACACACGGTCAAAAAATGTCGGGCGCGGCATGACATCACCGTCCTTGGACTGCACGCACAGTCGGAGGACGTCGGGCATGCCATTCAATCATCGCCTTTGGGCAGCATACACGGTCGAACGACGTCGGGCGTGGCATGACATCACCGCCTTTGGACAGCACACACGTTCGAACGACGTAGGGCGTGGCATGCCATCACCGCCCTTGGACAGCACACACGGCTGCACGACATCGGGCGTGGCATTACATCACCGCCCTTGGACAGCGCACACGGTCGAACGACGTCGGGCGCGGCATGACATCACCGTCCTTGGAATGCACGCA
>NC_028640.1:12747678-12817678 GCF_001406875.1 Solanum pennellii
AAACGTGCCATCGTCTTCAACTCGTCCTCAACTCTAGCAAGTCTTCATCACGTCAGATTTCAGCGTGGTGAGCTATTGTTCCTAGCTCGGACTGGATTCTCTCTCATTCACGTCTTGATGCCTTGAAGTTCTGGCATGGACTAGCCGTTCATTTATTTTAGCTTCTTAGATACTCTTAGATTTAGTAATTTGAGGATGGATGTTCTTGTGGTGATGACTTCCAGATTTTGGGAATAATAAGTATTAAATTTTAGAAGTTATTTATTGGTTATATTAATGAGTTTTAAGTCTTCCGCATTATATTCTGTTTATTATGGTTGAAATATTGATAAGAAATTGGGATTAGATTGGTTGGTTCGCTCACATAGGAGAATAAATGTGGGTGCCACTCGCGGCTCGTTTTGGGTCGTGACATTATCATTTATCCTTATTAGCATAAGTATAATTTTATGACAGTAAAAATAAATACCAGGATCTTTAACATAAGCAATGGTGTCACTGAGCCACTCAACATGAGCTAAGTACCCAAATATTTAATTTTGAAGAAGAAGAAGAAGAAGATGTTCGAACTTTCCGTTGTTTTAAAATGAGAGGAAATTATTTTATATATAGACAACAAAGGATAGTGTAAATAAATATTTATTGTACCTTATCGGAAAAGGTTATAATTATTTGAAAAAGTTGCAACCCTTCGGAAAGGTCAAAACCTTTTACAAAAGTCACAACTTTTAATAAAAATCTTAACTTTTCATAAAAGTCGCAATTCCTTATTAAAGTCACAACTTTTCATGAAAGGTAAAGACTTATTTTGAAAATAAATAAATTAAAAGAGAATTCTAATTCTATTTTGTGGTGGCGCCACGTAGGCGAGCCTGAGGTTCTCTTATATATGTATATATATGATAATGATGATTTGGAACCTATGACGGGAAATTTACTTATGACATGATTTGTTGATTGTCATTTTGATGAATGCGTATGCCAATATTATGGAGAGAATATAAGCAGTTGAAAAAAGAGATAGATTGAAATTCATCCTTATCTCATTCAGAACCTCAAACAAATCAATGTGAACAAAGGTTAAAAAGATTTTTTATTTGTTAAATGTTGCAAATCAACTGCCAGATACATTTACTAATCTTTTAAGGGTTACTAAATCTTATTCTTCAGTTGCAATTTCTCCAGTTTGAGTTGATGTCTCGATAGGACAAATTGTTAAAGCGAATGAGTCTAAACACATTTAAACGTGATAGGTCAATTGGTTCAAATTCTCGAAAAAGAAAAGAAATAAATTAACAAGAAGATCATATTATGGAGGAAATTGCTCAAGAAGAGTTCCAAGAGATAACAAATGATAAGACCATAGAGGAGGTCAAAATAACTGAAATAATGAAAATGAAGAAATCTCAATAAGTCATGTCTCGACGAGAAAAAATCGAAATAATATTGTAGTGAAAAATATTTTTGCTCATAATGTTGTTGAAATAATGTAACAAGATGAGAATTTAGAATCGAAATCTGTCAATGAATGCAGACATAAAAATGATTGGTAAAATTGAAAGGATGTTATGCAAGCGAAATTAAGTGATGTTTTTGGACCAATAGTCCAAACACCTGAAGGTATCAAACCAGTGGGGTATAGATGAATTTTATTGGAAAATGAAACGAAAAAAGTGAAGTTGTAAGATATAAAACACGACTTGTGGCAAAAGATTTTTCCCAAAGACCTGACATTGATTATGTGCAGGCATATTCTCTTGTGGTGGATGAAATTACCTTCAGGTTTCAACAAAATTTGATAGTTCATGAAAAGTTTAAATGCGTTTAATGGATGTTGTCACAACCTATTTATATGGCTCATTGGACCACAATATTTTTATAAAACTCCATGAAGAATTTAATGTACACTAAGCATATAAAAATTCGCAAGAAACTTGTTTGATAAGGCTTCAAAAAGACTTGTATGAATTGAAACAATCAGGGAGGATGTGATCGTGTTAGCATTATTTTGCTAAAGGAAGGGTACAAAAATGACCCTGTTTGTCCTTGTGTTTTTATAAAATGGTCTGGATCCAATTTTGTTATAATAGATGTGTATATTGATGATTTAAATATTATTATCACTCCTAAAGAGTTATCAAAAGTTGTTGACTGTTTAAAAAAAGAATTTGAAATGAAATATCTTGGTGAAACAAAATTTTGTCTTAGCCTATAAATCAAGCATTTGAAAAATGAGATATTTGTTCATCAATTAACATACAAATAAAAGATTTTAAAGCGATTTTACATGGATAAATCACATCCATTGTTTACCCTGATGGTTGAGATCCACTTGACATATATAAAGATAACATTTCGATCCCAAGAAAATGATGAAGAATTTCTTGGCGATGAAACTCCATACTTTAGTGTCATTGTGGCGCTAATGTATCTTGCCAATAATACTCGAGCAAATATATGTTTTGCAATAAGTTTATTGGCAAGATTCAACTCATTACCAACAAAGAGACATTAGAATAGGGTCAAACACATATTCAGATATCTTCAAGGAACCATTTATATGAGATTATTTTATTCTAATAAATTCAAGTAAGAAATGATTAGTTATGCAGATGTTGAATATTTGTTTGATCCACATAAAGCTCGATATCAGACATGCAATTTATTTACTTGTGGAGGCAATACTCTTAGTGTTCAATGAAGCAAACATTAGGTGTTACTTCATGAAGTCATGCAGAAATAATAATTACCATGAAGTAATTTGGGAGTGTGTTTGGTTGAGATCAATGACTCAACATATTCAAGAAATGTATGATTTTCCTATGAAATAAATATTAACATATTTGCTCAGGTGATGATTTAGCGGATCTGTTCACTAAAGCATTGACAACCTCAACATTTAAAATGTTGGTATTCAAGTTTGAAATACGTCTTCTCTAAGACGGGGAAATAAACTACGCGCTGCATCTTGTTCCCTTGGCCTAGGTTATGAGTTTTCCTGGAAAAGTTTTTAACGAGGAAACAAATAAAGCGTATTACAAGATATGTCTATTCTTTTGTCCTTCACTAAGATTTTAACCCACGAGTTTTTTTCTTAGTAAGATTTTAACGAGACATATTGTATATGGTCATTCAATGGAGAGTGTTGTAGATATTTTTGTGGTTAAATGGATGGTCCTAACTCCTAGATTAATTCCCTCCTTTATGAGTAATAATGTTGTTGATAATGTGATCAAATGAATGATCATAACTCCTAGGTTAATTTCCTCCTTTATTGATCGTAATGTTATTGATAATATGATCAAATGAATGACCATAACTGTTAAGGTTTATTCTTCCTCTATGGGTAGCAATTCTCAAGGTTTAATGTAATGTTTTTGACACTCATTGATATTCATCAATGTAATCTTATATATAGTGGCGTTGAGAATAATGTTGAATACACTTGAAAAAAAGAAACTTATCTTTTATTGTTCCTCTTATCTTATATTTTTCTTGTTTTCATCTTTATATTGCTTTTTTGTTCTTAAATTTTATAACAGAATTTTTTTTTTCTTTGCATCTATTTTTGCAACTCAAATATATTGCTTAGTCATATTGCGTAATGCTTTAAAGTTGTGTACTCAACTACATGAGTTATACACGCAATAGTTTTTCTTTATTTTATATATTTTTTTCTTAGTAGACGTAAATCATGTACGCTAAACTGTATTAATTAATAGCGTCATAACTACATATAGCTTAGATTGATCAATCAGACATTCTTAGCCAAAAAATTATAATATCAAATTTTACTAAGGGTCAAAAATTAATTTTCTTACATATATATTAAACTAATTTTGAACATCTTTAATGAAATTTTTGACTTTATTATTATTAATTAATGTATAGTGTTAGATCTTGAGAAATAATTTGAGAATATAATTAAAAATAAATATTTTTTTTAATATAATGAACAAATAAAAGTTACTGAAAGAGGTAGTTGTTTCCCTCAACCTAAGTTGCTTTTGCGTCCGAGCAAAACATCCCTAAGTTGAAACTAACCAGATGAATATGAGTATTTCCTAACAGCTTTTAATTTCGAGAACCCCAATCACAAAATAATCTGTGTATACATGTGGACATTGCAATCACAAATATATATGGCAATAATTTAAGCATGTTTCATGTATTAATGTATCAATAGAAATAAACGAACGATTTGCACAATATGCTTAAGTTACCACTACTTTTAAATAGCATTTTTATTTTTCACACAAATATATAGATAAATATTGGCTCTGTGCATTTATTCGTCTATTCAGTATAAAGGAAGGAACTGGAAGAACGTAGTTTACCAGATTAATTGGACAACTAAAGAAGTTGTGAGTAATTGAGGTAATACAGAAAAACATAAAACACACTGTAACTAATATTCTGAGAAGTGTGCAGCTTAACTTACAGGTTGCAGTTCATTGTTTATCTACATTATGTATAAACTCTGCAGTGAGGTATCTAAAATACTAGTACATCTCTGCAGTCAATACAATGCAGAGGTGAAATGAGATATCTGTAACTTTTGGCCTGATATCATATTTCACAAGCTGTTACATAGTAAGCAACCGTTTCTTTAATGTCATGCTTCATGTCCTGAGCCTCTGATAAAATGGATAGCCGTTGCAGTTGTCAATCCCAACAATCCACCAGCTACAACCTGCACTTGAAAGCCTTCCATATTCACTCTTTGCGATATGTCGGAAACATTAAGCATACATGTCCACTAATATGTTCGCTCTTGGAATTGCATCTTATGCAGGATACGTAACATTAGGTTGTTGACTAACAATTTTTCCCATCACCATTATTCCACAAGACATCACTTTTAACATTAGCATCATTCCACAAGACATTTTTGTAAGGTTATTTCCAGAGGCGTAGCAACATATAGCTCAGGGTGGCCAATCGGACACCCTTCTTTGAAAAATTATATAGAAATTTGTACAAAATATTTCTATCACAAATGATTTTCATTAAATCTTGGACACCCTTAACATAAATTGTGACTTTGCCACTGGTTATTTCATACTATAACTTATTTTTAGGGTAAGAAGAGAAAGGTCAAAAGTAAATGATGATCTACTGTTGGAAAGATTAGGTTGTATCCATAGTCAATTTCCTGTGAAGGACTGAAGATTTTTTCACAAGGACAGACTGCATATACACACACATGCACACACACCATTATCATTCATGTACTCCCTGCCCCTCCACCCCTCATAAAAGAAAATGATCAAGTAATTAAATTAATTATATTTAGAATACAGAAAGAAATAAGGCAAAGAAACAAGACAGAAAAGAAACTTGATCAACATGGCAAAATGGGGTGGGGGAGGGAGTTACATTTCAGAAAGCCTTTTACGGTGGATTAGGATAAAAGCCGATCTACAAGTATTTTTAAGTAGAGTCAAATAAAGAAACCTGAGGAGGAGTGTGACCAAGGAGTTCTCGTAATGGCCTACTATCTGCAAGAGGATGTTCAGAAGGAAGTTCGTATAAAATTTGATTCAGGACCTGAAAAAGAGAAAAAACAGAGAGTTAGAGCTGAATGTTGGTATATGTTTACTGAAATTTCTGTGCAATTGATTATACTGCTACTCTAAAGTACTGGAAAGGATATAATGTCTCTGCTTGAAAATTCCTGTAAACAAATCTAAGCAAGGCAGCATGCATGTAAGTTGATAGACATGCTTCAATATCAAATCAGATATCCATCAACAAACAATCACACCTCTGCCTGACGTCCAGCATGTAATCTTACACCCGTGGCATCATACATGACCTGCCACAAGAATTTATGACATTAGAGATTTCTTGGTTACCAGAATACAACAGAAGACAAAATGCTCAGTTACTTTATTGGGGAACAGTATTAGGTAATCACGAAAGAGGACAACTTTGCCCAAATACCGGACAATACATAAGAAGGATCTTTTCTTACTTTCAGGAACCAATGGGATCTAGTGTTTGATAAAACTTCTTGTGGTTATCCTTGCTATCAAACAATCAAAGGATTATATTTATCCCACCTTCCCAACAATATAAGATGTGTAAGAAAGTAAGATAAAAGCCTACTTTTTTTAAAAAAAATTTGTAAACTTTTTGAAAAAAGATACATCTTGACCAACTCTAAGTGTAACAATGGTTTCCTGAAAAAAACATGGGAACAAAAAGACTGGCACGTCTTCAAGCTAGTTGAACCAAAGGTGGAATTATTTTATGTTGGGACTCTAAGTATGGAAAGGGGAGATCTTACAGATTGGAGCATACACATTATCTTGTAATTTCAAGGCCCAACTATGTGATTTTGAATGTCTTGACTGGTGTTTATGCTCCTATAAAAGCAAACTGGAAAGAAGATTGGTATGTGAGGCATTAGCTAATGTAAAAGGTCTCATGGAGGGATATTGGGTTATTTTTGGTGACTTTAATGTGTGTAGATTCCACTCCGAGAAAAGGGGCTGCGTTAGAAGAACTTAAGTTATGGGACTATATGGAGGGTGTATAGAGGATAGAAGCTCATTGCTTTATTGTAAGATGTGCTACTTACACTTTTCTTAAAGGAGGCAATCATAACATTGCGGCTAGAATAAACCGGATATTGTTTCCACAGAATGGAATAACTAGTCCAGCAACATGAAGATATCTACTATATAGAGAGTGATTTAAGAACATGTTCCAATTGCTCTCTTCTGTGGACATTTGAAAATTAGTGGTTAAATGCAAAAGGTTTTGTTGATAGAGTTATTAATTGGTGGAGTGATTTTGCATTTTTCTGGGAAACTTGATTGCATTCTAGTCTGTAATTTAAAAGCTCTCTAAGGAAGCTAAAAGAGTGCAGCAGGAATGAGCAAGGGAATCAGAAGCTTCAAAAGAATAAATTGACTCTTGTTTGGAGAATAGAGCATTAACAGAGAAGGAAATTGCTAAGGAAGCCAATTTGTTCATGGAATATGAAGGATGTCTGAAAAATGAAGAAGAACCTGGAGACAGAGCCAAGGGCTTTATCGCTCCAGAAGGGGAACAGAAACACCAAATGTTTTCGCTAGACTGCTAATCCTCACAGGGAATATAATCACATTGACCAAATTGTAGTACATTTTTGAGAAAGAATGAATATGATTACCATCAAACCAATAACCTTTGTTACCAAATTGTGGTACATGAAGAGACCATAGTTGAGCCTAACAAAATCAAAGAGGAGATCATTTTTTCTACAAGAAGTTGTACACTGAAGAATTGAAATCCACTAAAAAAATTAGCAACCACCCAACAATCACCGATGTTAAAAAAGAGGCATTACAAGTAAAGTTTGAAGAACAAAGAGGTTTTTGAATATTTGAAGATGTGTGCCACCGACAAACACCCTGGCCTTGATGGTTATACAATGGGCTTCTATTTAAAATGTTGGGAGGTTCTAAAGAAAGATAAAATGGAGACTTTTTACAATTTTCATTCAAATGAAATGTTTGAAAAGTACATTGCCCTGAACCCCAAGAAGGGGCAACGGAGCTCAGACTTCAAATCTATTAATTTGATTGGGAACTTTTACAATCTGATCTCGAAGGCCCTGACAGAGAGATTGAAGAGGGTGGTGGAAAAATTGATGGACAAACAACGAATGGCTTTCATTAAAGGAGGGCAGATAATGGATGCAGTGTTGATAGCTAAAGGACATAGCTTACGATCATCGGCTTTGATCATGCAACTAGGCACTTGATTAAGACATTTTGCACAAACCATTCGTACTCTCATAACTCAAGTTGGATAACTGTCAAACAGTTTAAAGGAAAATCTTTCGACAATTTCATTTATTTTCCTCCTTTTTTGTTTGTGTCACGCTCATCATCAATCCCATTCTACTACTCTAATAGTACAAATTCTTGCCAGTCTCCGAGGGACATCGAAGACTTGGAACTACATCGATAGAAGGTAGCCGTACCGGAAGGTGCGGCTGGATCACCTCCTTTTCAGGGAGAGCTAATGCTTGTGGAGTATTTTGGTTTGACAGTGCTTCGCACCCCCAAAAAAGAAGGGAGCTACGTCTGAGTTGAACTAGGAGATGGAAGTCTTCATTCCTTTCTCGACGGTGAAGTAAGACCAAGCTCATGAGCTTATACTATATACACTATATACGATATTCTTAGAAAAAATCATATAGAAAAACAAAGGAACCTATCCGTAGTAAACAAGAACTCATATCTAAGGGATTGCTCGGTTCAGGCCAAAGAAGCAATGTCACTCGATCATTATCAAACTGACTGATGTGCCGTGCAGTTAGGCATCCTTAGTCAAAAGAGTGGTATTCAGGATTGGTCGTTGTGTGTCACCACCTCCCAAACTATCCTATACATTCGATTAAGGTTGTCACTGTGAAGCTATAGTTAAGGTCGCACATCCGATTCATGAACAGAGGATTCATAAACATAATCAGACAGGCTTGACATTCCTTAGAAAGCAGAGAAGAGCAATTGACTCCATAATGACGCAAGGCAAACATGACATTTTATGCAAACTTGATATTGAGAAAGCTTATGATTTTGTCAACCGGGGTTCATTCTTAGTATGTCGAGACAAATGGGTTTTGGTGAGAAGTGGATCAACTGGATTAAATGCTACAATTCTATTGTGAACTCTCCGTCCTTATTAATAAGGCTCCAAGAGGCTTTTTTAGTGCACACAAAGGGATTAGACAAGGGGATCCTTTATCCCCTTTCCTGTTTATCATAGCAATGGAGGGTATAAACAATATGTTAAACATTGCTAAGATAGGAGGAAGGATATAGGGGTTTGAAGTTGCCAAAGACAGTGAGAGCACTTGAGAGATCACTCATCTTCCATTTTTGTGGTGTTGAGAAGGAACAGTGGTTAATACTGAGGTTGATATTGGTTTATTCTTAAGCCATTTCTGGTCTGCTCTACATACAAACTGGAACAAGAGTCACCTTTTCCTAATTAATTTGGTCCACAATATAAAGCACCTACAACAGATTCTAGGAGGAGTGTTGGGAGCACATTGACATTATATCTTGCCATGCCTTTGTGAGCAAAGTCAAGATCCATAGATATGTCGAACCCAGTTATGGAGAAATGTGAGAAGAAATTGTCCAGATGGAGATCACAGTATTTTCCACTAAGAGGTAGACTAACTCTGATAAACTGTCTTAGATGCTCTACCAACTTACATCTTGTCCCTATTCCAAATACCTCGGGCAGTGGTTCAAAGGCTGGAAAAAATCAGGAGAGTTTCTGTGGCAAGGGCAACAAGGAGAAGAAAAGCTACCACCTGGTAAATAGAAGCATATTATCATAAGCCAATGATAAGGTGGATTAGGCATCAAGAGCCTTAAGAACCAGAGCAAAGCTCTTAAGGTGAAATGCATACGGAGATACCCACAGGAGGCTCGAGCTTTATGGTGCAATGTCATCAAAAACAAGTACGGGGAGCTGCACAAATGGGCAAGTAAAGAAGTCACTGCCCCTTATGGTGTTAGTCTTTGGAGATCCGTCAGGCTCTTCTGGCCATTCCTTAAAAGTCAATCTACTATCGAGGTACACAATGGTAACAAGACTCTTTTTTGGTTAGACAAGTGGATAGGTCATAATAGTTTACAAGGCTTATTTCCTAACATCGTTACTTTGGATCAACATCAACACAAAACAGTTGCTGAAATGTGGATATAACAGGGCTGGGATTTGGTCCTTAGAAGACAATTAAATGATTGGAAAATTTCAAGAGTGACTGCATTCTACAAGTTTTTGGAGAACTTTCAAGGACTAAAAAGAGAAGAGGATTGCGTATGGTGGAATCGGCATAGAAAAGACATATATAAGGTGGAAGAGGGATGCAAGCTGACAAACCAAACTGGATCTCAAATTATTAAGTGGCCGTGGAAGCACATTTGGAAAGCCAAAGTACCACACAAAGTGGCATGTTTCACTTGGCTTCTAGTTAATGAGGTTGTTTCGAACAAAAAGGGGAATTCCACTATACAACATATGTCCTTTATGTTTTAAGGATGCTGAGACAGTCATGCATCTCTTCCTACATTGTAAAGTCACTGACCAACTGGGAAAAATTTTCCTATCTCAAAGGCATCTCATGGATAATGCCGAGTCAGATTGATGATACTCTTTTCAGTTGGGAGGAAGTTGGATGGAGCTAGAAACAGAGACAGATGGAGGATTATTTCTGCCTGCATTTGATGGACTATATGGTCAGAGAAGAAGGACAATTATATTGGTAACAGGAGCAACAATGTGTAGGAGATTAAACTTAAATGTATGTTGTTCTTCTGTTTTTGAAGTACAAATGTTTACTCTAATGAGACTGAGTCAATTCTAGATGCTTTAGAGTCCATTTAGAGTTAGAATCAGTTTCTTTGGAAGTTTTTTTTGTTTTTTTGTTTTGTTTTACCTTCCTCTGTTGTAAATATGATTAATTCAGTACTACCTAAGTACTAATATCAATACAAATGTACCACTTTCAAAAAAAAAAGTGTTGGATTCAATAGTTAATCTTTAAAAAGTCTTTGATAGTTAGAAGGTTAGATAAAATTATTGTGACTAAAACAGGAAACAATCTCATATTCAGGTTCAAAAATTAAACCAGACCACACCATAATCCTATATAACTAGTTACATGAAATCTCCCTCTATTGTATAGACTGTACACTATCCCTAGCAACCTAAGGTGATATGTTGTACATAAATAACCAAACCAATAAATGAGTATCAACTCTTGAAGGCACTACTACATAAAATTTGAGTTTTCTGAGATTAAGCATGTACAAATCTTACAGGCACGAATTATTAACATTTGAGTTCTAGTGATTAGGCATGTACAAGCTGAGAACTGTGTTCTTTGTAACAGTGCAATAAGTGTTGTTTATCCAGTAATTCTGCATCTGCTTGATGCTCTTTAATGATACCGCACTTCATATAAAAAAAATTTATACGTCGAAGTGGTCGAAGTTCAATAGAAATACATATAATTGAGAGAGAGAGAGATACCACACACGCTAAAACTAATGCACAAGCAAAGAGCACCCCCCCAAAGCCCTCTTGCAAACCAACAGCCACAGCTAGAGCAGTTACGGTTGATGAATGGGATGAGGGCATTCCACCAGATCCAACAAGTTGCTTAAGATCCCATCGTCTTTCCTTGTACCTGTAGGAAATTCTTTTTCAATGTCACACTCAAAATGCCTGATCTCTGACTAAATCATGTAATCCATTTGTAATGTAAACAGATAACAGTAAGCAGAGATGTGGATATACACAGTGTTACCAAAAGCAAAAAGCACAAAAAATCTCTAAGGTCCGTTGGGGCTTTAAGCACAAATAAAGTGTTGACTTTAATGTAAAAAGGCATAAAGGAAGAAAAAACGACAAATATATATTCATGCTTAGTCCAATACTAATAATTTATTAGCATGAATGACAAATATATGAACAAAGAAATTGAAAAATAATTACGATAAAATGAAATATCAATTGTTGTTTAGTGTTGTCTCTTCAGAGAGATTCATTAGCAAGGAAAATTATGCCTTAGAACCTTGACAGCGACTCAACACATTTTGAGGCTCGCTTTAGGACTTAAGCGCGCCTCTGTTAAGACTGGATATACATTTGATATGCCAATAATAATGAAAAATACCCCATGTGGCAGTTAACTTTCCATTAGCAGAATACTTGTATTGTGCAAATACACACATGGATGGAGAATTTGAGTATTTGAAATTGTAATATTGGTTTTAAACAAAACAAACTTTTCTCTAATTCATCAAATGACCCAGACAACAACGTGGAAGAGACGGAAAGTACAAAATTACAGAGAAAATTCAGATCCAACCAGAAAAAAATATGTTCTTAGACACTTAACCAAGCTCTTGATGAGTAGCATTAATCGTCACTTCATTCTACTCTCCTTTGCCTCCGTGTTGGGCATTTAGTGCCCTATCTTATCACCTCTGTCAAGTCCCTGACTGCTCTATTTTGAGATAAGTGGGTGTGATGCTATTATTTATAAATTAATATCTTTGTCAGTTACATTTATGTATGCAAGATCCAAACTTGTCTTGTAGCAGCTGTTAAATATTAAAGCTGTTCTCATCTAAACGCCAAATAATGTCCTAAAGCATAAGCTAACAATCTGAACAAATGCCATCTTTCAAAAAAAAAAAAAGAGAGGGGGAGAAAGGATACCATGAAGTGAAGAGCTTGGTGGATTGGGCAAGAGCAAAGGCAATAAGAGCAGACATAAGAGGATAATTAGTGAAAAATGAAGATGACCCAACAGAGACCGTTGTTGTCATGGTAGCTGTCATCATATTTTCACTAATTTCTTGAGTTTCAAATCAAGATTCAGATTTCAAAGTTATAATCCAAGATTTGGGAATAAGAGGTGTTGTGAATTCTGCTCCTTCTTCGTTTGCGTGTGACGAAAATCGCTATTTTGGGTTCACACAACGAACAAGCCAACCACATGGTTTCATCAAAGACTTGAAGAATATTCTTTTGCATCCCCAATTTCAATATTTCAATTTATGGAAGGGTAGGTGACTATATTTAGTAACACCAACAATACAAAATAGAAGACATTACTTTTACCATTTACCAGAGTTCTCGGTTCAAGATCGAATATAAAAAAAAAACTGATGCAAGCCCACTTCAAATGAATCATGCAATGAGCGATCTGTATTTAATTCGGAGATCCAATATAAGCTTTCAAGTTTCAATACTAAATGGAAATAAAAAAAAAACACAATACAAAACAAAACAAGCACTCCCTAAAAAAATATTTACAAATAATTCATACCAGATTTGTTTGTCTAAATTGTTAAATTGATATAATTGATTTATATTAATTTATATGTGTGTTTGCTAAAATAACAAATAAAATTAGTGAGAAGTTGATCTATTTCGATATTTGTAACTTTTCTACTTATAATAATAATTTTGAATTTGATCAAGTATTTTATTATTTTAGAGGTAATAATTTTGTAATTTCAATATATTTTCCTATAACAAAATTTTGAACTTTCTCTTCATTTTGTAAATGTCGTCAATTCAGCATTTAAATTCATATTTTAGGATTTAAATATATCCTGGAACAATGAGGATTCCCCAAATATAGTGTAAGTTGATAGAATCTTGTACTAGCCGTGAAGGATGTGTATTAGGAGCTATATTATAAAACAATATAGGCAGAAAAATATGTGATCAATACATAAAATGCACCGATATGATGTAAATATATAAACATGACATGATAACGTGATAAGTCTGTAAAACATGTTAATGTGATGACCTGATTATGAAAACATAGTACAAGATCATGCAATATTCTAAAAATCATATCATATGTGAGAGATATTGTTAATCGATCTAGACCATGTGAGCAGACTAGCCACGGAGCTTGGATACGGTTTCCCGATCGGAGATCCATGGATCACAGACGGTATCTCCCCATGGCCTTTCGCCTCTGAAAGCAACAATAAGAACTTCAGTATACTTTTCCCACATCGAATAAAGAGTTCCCTATTTGCTTAGATAAGTGTCACAAACAATGTTCCATGCGACACTTGACAACTTACTCGTAGTTCTTTCACGATCTTGTAAGCTTAAGTAAGCCCTTTGAAGCTAACCACTAAGAGAATGCAAATAAGACTTAGAGAGTTTTAGAATAAGGCTTTATATTGTTTGGAACATTGCTTAAAACTTTCTTAGATGATTTACAAATGAGAGGACCTTCTATTTATACTACCTCTTAAGGGCCTAAGTGTAAGTAAAAATTAGTTTACAAGTTCCTACTTATTACACTCTGGTCCCTTCTCTAGGAATCTCTACACATTCTAGGAAATTCTAAGGCTTTTGAAGAAAATATCTAAGGTATTCTAGAGAATTCTAAGGAAAGATCTAGAAAATTCTAGAGTCTTTCACTAACCTCTCCCTAACTCTAGATCCTTCTCACTTATTATTACAAAGTGGCAGGTCATGACACTCTCCCCCACCTATTGATACGACGATCGCGTCGCATTGCTGCTATGTGGTCAATCAAGTCTTGTCTGCTTGTCTCCCAACCAATAGTCCATTGAGTCGATCAAATCCCTCATGCAATTCTATCAGTCACTTTTTTATCTCTTCTAGCTCGGACTTATGATATACCTCCTTCCTCGGAGACACACACCTTTGCGGCTCTTTGGCATCACGATATTGTTCTCCTTCCTCATGCATGGTGGAAAGGGTCCTTTTGCACCATTGCCTTCTGTCAAACTTGCAATGGTGGCTATAAATGTCGACTCCTTCTTCTTAAGGCTTCTCCCGAGCTGCATGGTTGTCCTTCGGTCTTTGGTGCCTTAACCAGGGGAACCGTGCATGACCCTCTTTTCTCCATGACCAAGAGTTGTTGGAGGTACAAATCAATCACCGCATGTCATTGCTGGAAGAACTCTTGACCTAGAATTATATAAAACAAGTCTGAAGGAGCGACAATGAAATTGATCTTACCTTGCCTTTCGCCTAGTGTAATGCTTACTCCATGTGCGACTCCACAAACAGGAGTTGGTGGTGCATTGACCGTCCTGAATTAGGCATTACGTGGATTGTCACTCAGTCCCAACCTTGTCGTTGTCGTCTTGGTCATGATATTGATCTCTGTACCCGTTTCGACCATAGCACGAGCGGGTCTTCCATTGATCCTGAGGTTGACATACTGCGCGCCATATCCTTTTGGCTTCCTTGGTTTCTTGTTTATGGCTCTGCATAGTCCTACCAAGCCCAACTACATTATCTCTACGCCTTTTCCTTGCTCATATGCATCCTTCTCCTTCCGTTCTCGTAGGATAGCACCAAGGCTCTTCAGTGCAGGGCACCTCGCGTAGCCATGCGGCCACGCATATGTAGCAACCTTTCCTCTTTGTATGCTTCGTCTTTATCTCCACGTTGCCATGACATTTAAACTCCATGCTGTCAAACATATAGGTATCATGATTCTTGAGATATGGTTGCTGCTCTTCAACTTTGCCACGGTCTCCCCCACCATGGTCTTGACTACATCTTCTTCGACTCTGTCGGGCCTCTAATACTTGAAGTTTGTCAAAGTTTCGGCTTGTGTGATGTCTTCATCGATAATCCTAAATTTTTGACGTTTTTCAACTCTAAACTGGCCCAATTTTTTGTCCCATCCATAAAGTGGAACAACATATCATCATCTGTGAGGTTTGGTATCTGAAGCGTGAGGGTGGTAAACTTTTTCACGTATGCGCGTATGTTGCCCGTTTGTTTCAACTCCCTAAACTTGCGCTTCGCCTCGTAAATGACGTTGTTAGGGAAGAATGCCTTCTTGAAATCCGCTTGGAATTACTCTTAAGTGTCAATGGTGCAAAGCCCCTTACCTATTTCCGCCTCTTTATGCCTCCACCACATCATGACCATCTCCGAAAGATACAACACACCGGTGTTGATCTTGTTTCTGTCGCTCTTCACTCGGTTACACTTGAAGTAATTCTCTAAGTGCCATAGAAAATTCTCCAACTCTTGCGCGTCACAGACACCTTTGAACATAGGTGGCTTGGGAGCCTCGACCTTGGCTTCCCTATCTCGGTCAAGTGATGACAATCCTTCAACTTCCATGCCTTTCTTGAGTGTTTTCATCTCGGCCTTCATGGTCTTAATTGTGCTCAATGCCTCCATGAGCCGACACTCCAAGGAAGTGATAGCCTCTTTCATCTCGAACTCGGCATGCTGGCGTCCCTCCAACTCTTTGTGGATGTTGTCGGTCTCCTCAAGGGTGAAGTCCTCAATAGTTCTAAATTTGATGTCTTTCACGTTCATACTCTTGCCTAATATCTCCAGGGTCTTGTAAAACCTTGAAAATTCAAGAGGTGTCGTAAAGCCTAATATAGGTACCATGGGGTCTAAGTACTGTTTTAAAGTCCATTTTAATGAATTCAGGTCATTTAGGAAGTTTAAGAACCAAAACGTCCATGACGTCCGGAGGTATGGTTCAAAAGGGTACTAGTGTGCCTTAACCTATTTGACTAACATTTAGGAGTCAGAAATGTATGGAAATTGGTAAAAAGGTAGGTGATTGGTGTTTAAGTTGTTCCATGGTCGAAACGTCCGAGTATGACTCCCCAAGGACCGACTAAGGGCCCTTGAGGAGGACCCCTGCAGGTTGAGGCAACACTGCCTGAAGCAGTGTGCATCGATGAGGCAGTAAACGGCCCGTATGTGGACCAACGGGGCGTCGATGCCACCGTTGTCCCATACTTAGGCTGGTTGGTGAAAGCCCCTCACCCTAACAACCTCTAAACTTACCAACGGAAGTGCAGGCTATGGTCCATGTGTGGATTGACGGGGCGTCGATGCCACCGTCATCCCACACTTAGACAATTCATGGAAGCTCCTTGTCTGCACAGTCTCTGAACTCATCGATGGAGTGCCAAATGATGGTGGTGGTGGTGGTGGGGGTGTAGGTCCGTAGACTCACAGACGGCCCGTCGGTGGGGTTCCATCTGTGAGAGGGTGATTTTCCTGCACGTTTTAGTGTTTAAGTCATTTAATTTATTAAGTGATTTAGGGGAAAATTAAGGATTAAGGGGAGACTAATTAACTAACTTAAACTCCCATATAAAGGCCCCAACCCCAATTAACCTAATTATAACTAACAAAATAAACTCTCTTCCTTCTCTCTTCTTTATCTCTCTACTTGAACTCACCATTGAAAAATAGCAAGGATAAGGGTTTAGGGGCTGGAAAGGGACGAATCCACCATCTTCTAGTTCACCTTTGAGACTCTTTCCTCAAAGGGTTCCTTCAAAATGGATTTCAAAAGTTGAGTTTCTTATGGGTTTCATCCAATTACGAAATTGAAGTTATGGATTGAGTTGTTGATGATTTCTTTAGGTTATATTAAATAGACTAACATGAATTTAACTTTATTATGGTAATTGTTGATGGTTTAGTCTAAATTGAAGAACATGATCCTCAATCCCTAACCCTAGGTTGTGATCTTGATCTATACTGTATTGTGGTCATTTAATTGTCTTGGTTATTGATTAGATAACTATCCTATGGTGTTATTATGAATAAATTAAGATGAATTATAGGCCTTTCATGCTAGTTTCTTGAGATGTGATTTAGGATATGAAGTATATTGTGAAATTAGCCTATGTATCTTGTCTTAAGCTATGATCTAGTGTTGAATTGTGTTATAGAGATGCAATTGGCCTTGTTATCTTATTAGTTATCACTGTGTGATGATGTTACTGCCCTAATTGGGTTGAGTTATGGGTTGATGGTAAGACCTAGATGATGAACTATGAGGAAGACTTGGTAAGTCTTAGAATCTCTATCTTTACTTCCAATTGTGATTAATTGTGGTTAAGTCATGATATTACATTGGAGTATGACTTATGCTAGGATTATAGGGTGGTATGATGTTGAATTGAAATGTCTTGACTATGTTGTGAGGTTGATTAAGGTGTATATGATATAAGGATGGTGAAAACTATCAGTATACCTAGATATGCTATGAAATGCTAATGTGTTAACCTCACTTATATGAATTGTGATGAAAGGACTTATACTCATACAATTCTTATTGAGATATTGACGATGATGATTATACAAGGGGTAGACCCTATGACCTAAACTAAGCTATGATTAATAATTAAAGGCTTAAAGACATTTCAAAAAGGGACTCTAGCTTAGCACCGAGCGAACTAGATTGAGGAGTGTCCCTTCCCACCTAGGGAAGGTAGGAGCACTACATTACTCTTGATATTGGAGACTATAGTGCATGGAGCATAAAGAGGGTCCCAACTATATCTCCAAGTTCTTGAACTATGTTGCCCACATAGGAATACTAGCTAGTGGATCCACGTAGTTGCTATGTTTCATGTTTTGGTACTACCTTGGCAAGTAGTCCACCTTCTTCCGGTGTAGGGTTTTATGACACCGAATTCCACACTAGCTCATGTGGTCTATGTCGGTTAGGGAAAGATGTTCCCAAAAGGTAAAATGAATTAAAGGACTTGAACTCCAACTTGGATAACCTAAGAGGTCTAGCTTGGTCTAGGTAGGGGTATGAGACTCTACCTAAACATTGCACTAGTTAGCCTTGAGGGGAGTCTTAGGAGGATGTTCTTATATATGTTTATGTGATGATGATATATGATATATACATGATGACCTTGGCACATTGTTGATAATATATGTTAATTTAGTTCACTAATGAGTATTCCTTGGGTTATAATGTTAACATAAGATGAAATGTAAATCTAAATGTTATGTTATGTGAAGTTGGACATTGGTTATGTTTTCTTGTTGAGGCTACTTGATTGGGTGAGGTTATGGGGCTTTGCTTGGTCATTGCACTTGTTGACTTGATAAGGATTCATGAGTAGTTGTCTTGCTTGTTATGATATGATTGACTATTATTCATTCATGTGATGTCATTCTTTGATGATAGGGTTGTAGTAAATCATGGTTTCAAGTATTTTTGAATACATATTACTTGTTGGGTTAGTAAGTGTGTGTGGTTGGTTCATATGACTTGCTTGGCTTTGAATTAGGTTCCTAAAAGGGTAAAAATGACATGTTTTAACTAGAAGTCCCTTTTTAGCATGTTATATGTGCATAAGGTCTCATACTTAGTACATATGGAGTACGAACCTCATTTTCTTCCCTTTTCCCAAACATTTTAGGTTCCGGTCGTTTAAGAGTTTGGAAGGCGACATTGTTGAAGACTTGGATTCTTCATTTCATCCAAGTAGGGTAGGTCCTCAACTTCCGAGAGCAATGCCACTATCTAGCTTATGGACTTGTTATAAGCTTAAAGACTCTTTCACTTCTTTCCTTTTCAATTGAGTACTATACTTTTGTATGATGTATATGTGGTCTTGTTGAATTGATGTAAGGGCTATGCCCATATTGTGATAATCGTTTTGATGGTATGAGATTAGACAATCTTTGAGACTATTTTTCTATCTTATATATGTGTATGTGCAATAAAAGTAGAAGGCTATGTAACCTTCCTATACGAAGAGTCTATGTATACTCGATACGACTACATATTATGTGTATGTAGAGGTCTATGTAAACCTCCAAGTACTTGTAATGAAAGTTTTAAATTTTTCTGCATTTTTCAACCTATGAATGTAATGACATGAGACTAAGAGTCTAGTATTAGTCCTTGTAAAGGATGACGACGCTGATTACGTCTAGGGGGTAAACCTGGTTGTGATAAACTTGGTATCAGAGCATGAGGTTGAATATCATTGAGTTATATCTCTCTCTCTACCATGTCTATGTATGTTTGTATTCATAATTGTGAAGCGCGCCACACTTATGAGTAGGAACCTATATGATGCTTAGGAATCGCTCTCTTTCTTGGAAATCTTATATCGTGCCGATAGAGTACACTTATGGTGTGCTTTTGCATAATACTACTGTTGTGCTTATAGGAAGCATAAACACTCAAAGAGATGCGGCTCGAAGACTTGAAGAAATTGCCAATGCTAGAGCTCCTCCCCGTGGTGAGCAAGCCCCTCCACTTAAAGAAGATACTAATGTTGACCAAGCTCCGGTCAATCCTCTACCCTTGACGGATGGCGATTTAAGGGCTGCCCTCATTCAATTGGCTCAAGCCGCTACCGTCCAAGCCCAAGCCAGCCGGGAGGTTGTTGTCATGACCCGGATTCTGAAATCCGAATTACAACCGGCGTCGTTGACCTCTTAGAGGTTGCAGACAAGCCTCCTCTTGCATTCATCACATTTATCTAGTTAAATTTGCAGAAAATTTGAAACTTTTTAAAACGTATGAAGTATACATAGACGTCATATAATTATTAACTAGTTACATCATATACTAAGCTCAAAGCAAAGAAACAACCATCTAACATAAGGAATCAAATCAAAACAAAGAATTAGTATAACATAATAGTTTGCCAAACACGGCCTTACTACAAAGCTTCGAAATGGAAGTATGAAAGAAACGCTAGGGACAACATCCACTTGCTATGTCTAAAATTAAAGATAGACTAAAACCGTAGCATCCTCGAAATCAAGAGGACCTACCAAATGGGATGGAGTTTGCTGATGTCCAAACCGTTGCAAGAGTCTCCAATCTGTCCTCTAACCTAAACCTATAAAATAGTAAATTCGTATAGGTTTAGTACACCCCTTGTACTAAGTATGGGTGTATTCACACATACACATAAGGCTATGCATGATCAAGGAAAGCTCTTCCTAAAGAACATCCATTTATGGAAAGTGTAGTCACTAGACTTTCCTAAATCGTTAATTGTGAATTGTGGTATGAATATGATGTATTTTAATGCATTCAAAGCACACAACTCATTTTCTATGTGATTACAAGACGTTAGAATCATCAACATAATTTGAGAACAACTCGGGCGAAGATTTTAAAATTTGATATTGCCCAACCCGAGAGCTCCTAATTTGACACTTAGTTTATTTTTAAGTCTTTTTCTTCTTCTTATTGTGTAATTCAATAATTCCTTTGGCCCTATGTTTTACTTACAAGTGCAATGATTCATTGTAGTCCCATACCCACAATGAATCAAGTAAGTAATCTAAGGACTAAGGAATGATATCACTATCCTTACAATGAGTCATTCATTACGTTATATATTCATTAACACTTCATAAGCCAGTCTCTATTGGCTATGCCACTTATTTCATCATTTTTATATTCGGGAAGTTATGAAGCCTTGATTTGCTATTATGTTTCTACTCCCCTTTATTGGCATCATATAAGAAGTCATTATAAGCCAATCTTATTTGGCTTTGCCTATTATTTGCTGAAACTTCATTGGTATTGATATTGACAATTAACATTCTTAAGATCTTACTTTCATAGCTCGCTTTGAACATACTTTCCATCATCTTTATTTCTTGCTTTCTTAGAGACATCTTAGAAGTAAGATCATGCGAGCTAACATGAAATCCAGTGTCTTCCCCACACCGAAAAGAGGTGATTCACCGGTTAAAATGAATCTAGATCATGTGAGCTACTCATCCAGTGTCGGCTCCACACCAAAAAGGGGTGATTCCCGACTAAGGCGAATTTTGTATCAAGTGTTTACTCCCCACAAAAAAAGAGTGGCTCACGGCTATAGTGAACCAAGAACATCTTTTTGAGCATTAACCGACATAGATCATGTGAGCTAAACATGAAATCCAATGTCTACCCCACACAGCAAAGAGGTGATCTCACTAGCCAAGGTGAGATCGGAACATACCTATCTCTCTTAGGTGGACACCACACGCTAGTTCCTATGTTGGCTAGACATAGTTCAAAGACTAGGGATGTAAGGAAACTACTTATCCACCTCGGTGGTAGCCTCGTATCAGGAGACTTACACGTGCAAGCACATGCTCATAACTAGTCTATCAGTGCTTTGTTCACTTTCATTATCTTCTTATCTTTTAGAGTTGACTCAAACGTTATGGAAGCTTTCTTCTAGATAGATATTTACTTAATCTATTAATGACTTGTCATCCTTTTACATTGATGACATGTGAAGTGTCCTTACATAACATCTTTGGAATTAATGAGACTGGTCTCACACGTTCTAACACCTTCATTCGTGAGTATTTTTAACATAGTAGCTTAGGTATAAGTGAGGATTATCTCACATTTAACACCTCATTCTTGTCACTTTCTTAACTTAGACATCTTTAGTTATGTTATTACTCACGTTACTTGCTTACTTTCGTTTAGTAGCTTCATATCATCGTTTATGGACGATGAGCACTTCATTCAATGAGTTGCAGATGTTAATAGTTCAATCTTTTAGAGCATGTTGGGAGTTGTCCCAATGAATGACATGCCCTTGGTTATGGATTCATTGAATTAATTTAGAAGTGCTTGAGTTGTCATTTCATTATTTTGGCTACACAAGATTGACATATGATTAGTATTGGCCTAAATAATTTTGGTAAAGATTACATAACCATCTTTGTTGGCATAAGTCAATTTTCTTGTTCATCACGCTTAAGTTTTTATACATTATACATTAGCCAATCTTTTAGATATTTCAATACAATATTATAGCCAATTCCATTCATCATTCTTAGAAAAAGTATTGTTAGCCATTTTATTGGCATAAGGCAGGTAATTCATTCGATTATAATTTCATGGAATCATTAGCCAATTCTATTACATATTTTGGAAATAATTTTGTAGGCAAATTTATTGTCATAATCCAAACTTTCACCACACTTGAACTTTTAGTCTTTGATTAACTTACAAGAACAATTTAATGCTTGGTTTTGCTAAGCTATGAAGTTATTTTGGCATTATAGATTCATGAACTAGCTTTGATTCGTGTGGATAGGGCATTTTGGGACTTTTCCCATTGATTGACATACCCTATGTTATGAGTTCATTAATGTAGATATTGGTATCACTTTGCATATTTTGAATTAAGATTAGTATAAGATAATATTTTGGACATAGTTTTCCTATCCAATTTGTTGGCATAAACCAAACTTTCACATATGGTGGTCATTTAAACTTCATTTGTTGTAAGCCAACCTTTTTACATTCAATTAAATAATAATTATCATTCAATGAACAACTTATAACAATAGACTCAAATTCATAAACAACTCATAACAACTTCATCTTCCTCGAACACAAAATTAAGCAATATCTCATTCCTTAATCCGTGTTACTAATCACTCAATCATTCGAATTCAATCTATAGACCTTATTAATCATTAATAAATAAGGAAATTATAAAATTAGTTAGCACCACATAGCAACAACATGTTCAAGATTACATCTATATAATTATAGAATCGAAAACAAGGATAACTAGGGAGATGGACGTTCAACAATATCATTGGAAAACAATCCTAGTTTTAAAATTCATGAGTTTGAAACGTTTGAAAAGCCTCTTGGAGAAAGAATTCCATGAGATAAAACCTATACGTTAAGTATATTTTAATCTATAGACCACCTTGAACGAAAACATGGAGAAACCTTGAAATCGCCCTAGAGAAATCGATAAAATTTCTGCCCTTTTCTTTCATTCGTTGTTTTCTGATTTGCGTTGGGAAACTCTTAGTGTTTGAACGTGAGTATAAATCTTAGGAACTTATCTTGAATCATTCAACAAAGGTTTGGTAAGTTAATTAAATAAATTAATTCACTAATTACTAAAAAACCCCTCCTAGATTGACTAGAACTAGGAAAACACAACACTTAGTCAAATCTGAAATTTTTCTTAAGGATTTCATTTTGACCCTTTAAATTAATTAATTCAATGACTAATTTAATTAATCAAGGGACCTAGGGTAATTAATAAAGTACCCCTAAGTCATTGGGACCATAACTAACCATTTTGGACCATCCTAGGTTAGGTACTAGGTTGTCTTTTGCTTGCCTTAACCGAAATCTGGAAATTGCTTTGTCATTTCGGTTTTGTCCATTTAAATTAATTAATTAAGGTTAAATCAATTAATTAAGTAACCTAGGGTAATTACAAAAGTATCCCTAAGTTGTTAGGACCATAACCAACCTTTTGGACAATCCTAGGTTAGGTACTAGGTTGTCTTTTTAACTAGTTACTAGGTTGGTGTCACCCAATTTAAGTCTTAGGTTGTCGGGTGCACTAATTAGTTTATTTCAGTTTTTCCTAGATTAGTTAGTTAGTTAGTTAGGGCAGTAGGTTAGAGTATAGAATTATTTAGAGAGCTAGCTTCACATGGTTGAACCCATGTGCACGCCCGCCCCCCATAACTACCCTAACCAAATTCGGTTAGGGTGGTCCCCTCTTGGCCGATTCCCACATGCTTTGCCCATGTTCTTGCACATGGGTTGGTTGTACTTTTTTAACTAATTAATCTTGATGGCTCATTTGGGAATGTTTACTTATTGTCCCAAGGACCCTCACTATGTCATTGGGCACTGCTTAATTTACATGATCATTTTAAATGGCTATGTGCTATGGTGCTAGGCTTGACACTTAGATGCCTAGTACCTAATGAATTGGGTTGAAAATCAATACATGATGAAATTCATAATTTTAGACTAGTTTCTTCATTGCAGGTATAATTCTAAACAAGATTGGATCATGTTATGCTTATTTGGGTATATATAGAAATTGGCTAACACTCCTTAGCCAATTTTCTATAAAATGCCTAATATTTTTCAATATTGGGCATTGGGACGCCTATGTACCCCCAATACGCATTCTTAAAGACCTATTGGTTGTTCACTAGACATGTGATTTTCCAGAATGTTACAGTTGTGTCCCGTCCTCATCAACAAGTCACTATTATGGCTTCCCATATAAGGGACTTCACTCAAATGAAACCTCCTACTTTTTACGGGTCTAAGGTTGATGAAGATCCTCAAAATTCATTGATGAAGTCTCTAAAATACTTTTGGATATGGGGTTGTCCAAAAGTGAGAAGGCCGAGTTGGCCACATGTCAACTCAAGGACGTGGCGCAAGCTTGATATAGACCCACTTCGAATTTTTCAAAAGTGAATTTCTTCAATCTCTCAAAGCTCTAAGAAAACTAGAGAAAAAATGCCTCAAAAGTCAAAAGATTATTTAATAGGTTTGAAGATTTTTAAACTAAATGTTCAAAATCCTATTTATAGTCACCAAAACTTTTCTTCGAAAGCCCATTCGGTGAAGTAAGTCGGGCTTGGCAAGCATCCCTTTGGTATCTTTCATCGCCTTTTCACCTTGACATTCAACATCCAAAAGGTCTGTACCTTTGGGGGATCTATCTTTGCTTTACGGAATCACTCGGCTATACACCGACTGCTCCCTTTCTTCACTGACTTAGTTCTTTCCTTCAGAGCTTGGCACACCAAAACATAAGGCAGTCTTATGAGCCAGCCAACGACATGTCGAGCTCTCTTTGCGATTCTCAGGCTCGCGCATCGTCACTTCTTTAGTCGGTTTTGTAACTTTTTTCCTGTTAGTGTCCTTGCTTTGTTCCTCAATCCATATTCTTGAAAATCAAGATTTCAACATCAGTTTTTGGCATAAAATAAGCATTTGAGGAGACTAAATCAATACAAACAAAGACCTAAATGAGTCCAAATCCAAGACTCATCAGAATGTGCTGTGACATTTGAAAAGGAAAATATAGGGAAAAATAGTTTTTTCCATTTTTGGCATGGTATATATAAATAAAATTATAATGGTAATATTCTTGAACAAAGACATGTTTGGATTAACATTAAAGTTGGTCATCTATTGTTTGACTTACTAATTTTCAATTAGCGTGTGTTTTATATTTTTATGCAGCAAGACTTTCCCCTAAATGTGACATGATACCACGAATCCCGAAAGACTTTACGTTAACCAAATGATGTGGCATAACACTAAGAAAACATACATACTCGAAAAAATGAAAAACAAAATAAGTCTCAAAATTCTAACTTAGAGAAATAGAGAAAACTGAGTATAAAAGCACATAATCGAGAGTACAAATATATCTGACATAACCTCTAATCATATTGAGTTTCTAGAAAAGCCCTAGCTCACTCAAACATCTGAAACTGAAAAGTAAAGTAATAAATGAACATCAAGAACTCATAAGTGACACGTCCAAGGACCATGCATACTCACAAAGATAGTGCTAAGTTGATAGAATCCTGTATTAAAGTTTGATGGGATGCGTCTGTACCTATATTATAAAATAATATATGCGTTAAGTACTCGGAATTTACTAAATATGTGGAAGATGCATAAACAAGACATAATAAAATTGTAAGTTTGAAAAAATGATAATGCAATGACCAAATAAATATAACACGAAAGTCGATAATTTGATTGTGAAAACATAGTATAAGGTCAATGAAATATTCTTGAAAGTAGTAATCATAATCATAATCTTAATCATTTGTGAGAGATACCGTTAACAGACACAAGCCGTATGAGTTCTAACCTTGAGTTTAGTGTACAAATCTCAAACCAAAAAGAGAGTATCCTACTTTCTAAGGTAAGAACCATAATCATGAGCTTAGGCTGATCCACTAGTTTGAGTCTATAAAGACCGAGTCCCATGAAGGCACGTAGTCTTGGAATAAGGGGATTCCTAGTAAAGGTCTCAAGCCTCTAATGGGTGAGCATTTATCACACAATCCACTCAGTGCTAAGTAACTCTTAATGGAAAAAATGCATATTGATAATAATATTCTTTGAAACAATAAGAATCTAGTAATGCTGAACTATTAATAAATATCAGATCATCTTCAAAAGAATATCTCCTTAAAGAAGCATGATTTCATAAAATAATATTTGAGACACCTATATGAAACACCTAAATCTTGATATTCATATAAATCGATTTATTCTTTATGTAAAAGCATCCTTCATTAATTGAATCCTCTATAATAAAATGCATGTGTATTATCATAACTCAAACAATGATTATAAAATACTTGCATAGCACATGTGCATGATAATATTACTAAAATCAATGAATTATGATTAAATCATGCATAATAAGATCAATTATGTACACTAAAGTTAAATTCAAATTAACTCATAAGAAATCATGAAACCCTAGAGTTGGGGTAAGAGTTATAATTGATGAAATTGAGGTTTCTTTAGGATTCAATGGACGAAGAATGTTAGCGAAAAAACTTACAAGATAATAAAATTGCAAGATTACAATTGAAAATAAAATAAAGAAATTAATCTCTTCAAGATGAGGCGCGGATACCTCGCTCTCTTTAAGGATATTCAAGTCGACTGCAGCAAATGTTTTCACCGGTCCAGCAGTAGTCCTCTTTGACTTGTCCCCTCCAGGATATAACAGCCTTCATAAAGTATAACTCAACAATTCTGGAGAAGAGTTGAGTCCAAAGCTCCACAAAAAAGAACACCTCCCTTTAACTAATAATAACTCTCTTTTAGACTAACTCTTTCACTCTTTGTTTTCTCTTGTGTTTTGTGTGTACCAAACCAAATGAAGACCACCACTATTTATACTACAAGAAGTATTCCTAGCAATGAATAGGAAGATAATGGAGGTAGTAATAGTGAAGATAATGGTCTTTAGGAGTTTCATAGGTTATATAGGTTACAATAGGAGTTACATATGTTACATAGGTTACAAAGAGTAATGGAGGAATTAAGAATGAAATAAAGTGATGGATACCCGATGCTAATGGATGATGTAGAAGTTATTCATTCCAATGTTTATTAGAATGTTTTTCTCTCACAATGAATTAAGCCAATAAAGCCAAAAGTAATGGCATTACATGGCTACCAAGTCAAAGATGAATAGCAAGATTAAATTGGTAGTTTAAAACACAAATGCCTACCAATGGTCATTCTTATAACTCCAAAATAGAGCAATTTAATATGTTAAATATTAATATTAAAATGCTATCGATGAAGTTACCTCATATCTTGATGAAATCCCTAAATGAAATCTATAATGGTGATCTGTTATCCTTGGAACCCTAGATTTTTAAGGAAGAAGACATCAGAGAAAGGATTTTGAATTGAAGATGATGAGAGTGAATAGGGGAGGCCTAGGTTTGGGGTTTTGATGAATTAGTTGTACTCTTAAAAATAAGCCCAAAATGCATAGTATATGAATTAAAAGAGTAAATATACCCGACTACCCTATATTAAAACTAGTAAAAAAAAAATCATGAGTTTGTTTACGGGGTCCGTACATACTTACAGACCGTACGGTCCAGTGTCCACTCGTGGATCCCAATTACTGAAATTTCAAGTCTTTTACGAGAAACAACAGGAAACCATCCATTACTGGTAGATCATTGTACGATGATAACAATCCATCTATATAACCCAAGGCAGTAAAATCACATGTTTCTGAGGATCAAGTCCACTAGACTAACTGTAACCCGTATACCGAAGTACGAGTGGAATTGTTGGCGCGTAAAATGATGATGAGGCTGGACGTTTTTGACGTTGTAAATCTTTAACTCCATGGCCTATGCACTACCTGTACATCGATGATAGACCCATAAAGTCATCTCATAAACATTGAGCCAACATTATAAAATTCTAAGGGTCGTCCACGACTAGGTTCCAGAAACTATAGATCATTACACAAATGTTCTGATCATTTTTGAAACACAACATGAACAAATTTACAACAGATTTTTTGAAAGTTTTAACTTTCAATTGAGTTAATCTCTTCTGAGGTGTTATACGTACGATGTAAAATATTTTTGAAATAATAAGTCATTATATGAGGTGTAGTTTCTAGCTAGTTTGTTAGTATAGTATTAACATAATGAGATCATTGTAAAAAATATTCAGACTTTAGGATAAAAAAATATATTTAAATTATTAAGGATAGTAGTGAATCATTTTATCCATATCGTGGATTGACGAAGAGTTGAGTTTTCTTCTTTGTTACAATATCATAAGATGGTGAAATTAACGAGATAGCTATCACATACAACATGTCACACCCATATTTTTCCTTCAAATTTGATCAGGTTTTGAAAGAAAAAAGTTTTTCAATTACAGTGAAATTTTGAAAACGAATTATTTTATTTATTCAAAGTTGGCACTTGCGTTTTGGTGTTCGAAGTCACCTTATTTAAATCCCTAATCAAAAGGAAATTTTACTCTTTATTTTTGTATGGTTTGCGAAAATAGAGATCAGATAAGAATTTTGTTGACCGAGAGGAAGGTGTGAGACATCACTCGAGTCCCGTGGTTCTAGCACGATTTTTTTTATTGACCTTTATATGACTTGACTTAATTTTTAGATATTATATTATTTAGCTTAATTATAAAAAGTGTGATTTACCCCAAATTCTTTGGTTTATTTTAAATATATCCAAAACTATCTTATTTTATAAGTGTGTGGACCTTTCATGTATTTTTATTATTTATGTATTTATTTACTTTAACGTTTTCCCTGTTTTCTTCTTCTTACTCTTTTTAATTTTATTATTTATTTATATTGCTTTCCCCTTCTGCTTCATTTTATTTATTGATTGATTTATTTTTTTTTACCTTCTAATTATTTTTATGTCATTAAAATGAAAAGAAAAACCTATCAGCTAAAATTAACATCTTTACAAAATGAATCTTTGGCACTAACTATTCTCATCATTTCAATTTATTAAGACATAACCACACATATCATCATTAAAAAGAATATAAAAATAATAATAGATTTAATGAACATAAAGTTGATATGAAAGATTTGAACATACTTCATATTATAACATCAAAGAATATAAATGGTTTAAACATATACAAAATTTAAGAATTTCAATATATTGCAATCAATGCTTGTATAATCATGACATTAAACTATATAAAAATAATTAAGTTTTACATGTGAAAATTAATTTATAAAGTAAAGACCACAATAGGAATCAGGAACTCAAAACCACAAAAGTAAACTTCCAATGTATTTGATGTCGTGGGTGTTCGAGTAGTACTGGAGTAATGTAAATATATATTGTTGAATTGACAATGGTGGGAGTGATTTTTTATTTTTCCGTGGAATGCGTATTTTCTTCGTGTGTGTATTGATGTTTCTTTTGTTTTTTGTCCTTTTTCCCGTGTTTTTTTGTTATGTGATGTCGTAGTATTTATAGGGGGTGTACGAGTATGTGTTGTGTGTGTATTTTATTTTTGTGTGTCTGTTGTTTTTCACGTGTGAGTGGAGTGGGAGACTAAGGTGTATTATGGGGTGGGATAGTGCAGGTAAAATAGGGTTAATTGGGAGGTTGTGGTAATTGGCAGGGAGGTGGGGTGATAGGTTAGATTATAATATAATATGATATGATATAATAGAGTCCGGAGCCTAAAGGATATAAAATATTAATAAAAATTCCAAAACGGTATATAAAATTTTATATTAACCAAAACGGTAGAATCGCTGCACCAACAGCGACTTACTCCACCGAAAAAAGCAAAATCGCTGTCTCTGCAGCGATTTTGCAAAATCTGATTTTTTTTTAAAAATAAAATCGCTGCGATTTATAGATTTTTTTTACAAAATCGCTGCCCCAGCAACGATTTCTTTATTTTTACCAATCTAATTCCCATTGTCTAGGAGGATCCTACTAATCTAATTCTTCATTGTTTAGGACTGTCCTGCTAATTTAATTCCTATTGTTTAGGAGGGTCCTGCTACTTCAATTCTCATTTTTAGGAGGGTCCTACTAATATATATTCTGTAACATCTCTTAACTTGAAATAACTAATAAACTAACAATATTCGTTTTGGAAAGAAAAGGAGAAATCTGGAAAATTTGTCTAAGGTAAGAAAGTAAGTTTTGGTCATTTTCAAATGGCCATTACTCCTATCTCAGGATGAGTTAGAGGTAGTTCTTGATATGGTTGGATATCTATCCAATACCGCCAAGTTTTCGCATTTTCGATATCATATGAGGGAGATTTTCCTATTGAAAAAAGTCCAATTTCGGATTTATCAAAGGGAAAACTAGTCTTTTAGCCACTTATTTTTTAAATTCGTTTGAAGTGTTTATTAATGGTAAAAATAAGCCTTAAGTCAGTTTTGGAAAATCACATTCACGCTTAGAGCTTGGAGAAGAGAGAAAAGAAGAAGAGAAGGGAGAAAAGTCAATAATTCGCCAAGAACGTCAAGAACTTCCAGTGGATTTAGTCGGGGGTGATCCCTATCAAAGTATCTGAGATGTTTTGTGTTGGGTTGGTTCACCCACATACCAATTTGTTTCAATTCATTGGTTTATGAGTTGTTTACATGTTAAAAGGTGAAGTTCTTGAAGAAAAATGTCTAATTCTCATTGATTGAATTTTTTGATGTCTATTGTTGTTCGATTCTTGTTTCTCTAGGTTGTTTCTGAGTTGACCTTGTGGGTATTAAGGGTACCATAAGTCCCAAGTATTTGGTGAAAGAATTAGGGAGGTTTGGAGATGAAAAACTAGTTGAAAAATTCATCACATGCACCGGGGGAATCCATATGCGCCGTGGTTGCACTGTGCCAGAAACTGGCCTCAGTCACTTGGCGCCTAATGCAGCGCGCCACTGTGCGCCATAAACAAGCCTCAGTCAAATGAGGATGGTGCACCCTAAACGCGCCTTGATTGACATTTTTCGCCCAATTTTTGTAGTTTAGCCTATTAAAGTCTTGCTAAGGTAGATTAACACCTTCCAATGATTCTAATTACTTCGAATGATCTTCTAAACACCTAGAGATAATCAAAGAACACAAATCATAACCTTTAATCCATAATCCAATTCAAGGAATGTTAAGATCAAAGTCCAAGAAGTTAAGCATCAAGTAAGTTAAGAGTTAAGAAGTAAGTCAAAGGAAATGTTTCTTAAATTTTCAAGAGTCCTTATTAAACATTTTGATGTAAAGTGGGTTCACAATATGCATTTTCCTTAAGATCGGTGTGTGTCTAAAAACTTTTTGTAGTAGTTTTAATATGTTTTTGTCTTTGTTTTGCAGGAAAGTTGTCCAAAACTGAACGCAGAAAGTTGTGGAAATGAAGTGCAGATTCGACCCACGAAGGCCATCGACGGCCTGTCATATCACCAACAGACCATAGGTGGTGACCGTCAATTGGAGGTTTAGGCATCTGGAAGCAACTCGGAGAATTCTGACTAAGTGTGGGCTACGAAAGGATCGACAGTCCGTCGAATGATCGACGAACCATCTTGGCAAATCGTCGATGTGATAAGAAAATGTCCCAGTACCCAGTGTTGAAGAAAAAGCTAAGTATGGAACGACGAGAAGCATCGACGGACCGTAGATGAATCGACGGACCATGTTGTTGGTCCGACGATTGGATTAGAGATGATTCAAAGTGCATGCTTTTAAAAGATGCTTAGTATGGATCGACGGAGGTAGTCAACGGTCCGTCGTTTCATCGATGGACCATCTATGGGGGTCATCGATTGAAGACGCATCTTGGACAAACTTTCCTTATTTGAACTCCTTTTAGTTTAGCACTCTTTTAATTATAAATAGGGTGAAAAACCTCATTTTTGGGGTTGGATTCTTTTACCAATTTTATACTTTTGTTCTTGGAGATACGATTTGCAATTAATTCAAATTTCCGGATTTGGTTTTCAAGATAATTGTGTGATTTCAAGCTGAATTTCTGGATTTTCTTCGAATTTGTCAAAGTAAGTTCATGATTTATTATTTATCAATTATGAATTGTGTTCTTCTAAGCATGGGTAACTAAATCCACAACTAGGATTGTGAGAATCATGGGTGATTAACAAAATAAACCTAGCTAACTAACAATTCTCAAATAGGTTATTGCATGCATCGATAATTCTTTTGTCTAGAAGTCTTTTTAAAGAGTGCATGCGTTAGAATTCGCCATATTGCTACTTGCCGGACCAAGGGGGTATTTAATAGGAAAAGAATTTATCGACATAGATTTAGTGGATGCTATCTAATAGGATAGTTTCATTGGTGCAAAGTAATAACTAAGTCAAATATTGAATATGATGCTTAATATGGAGTAAAGGTAAGGGTTAGTAACTTAGACACAGGTAGCCGGATCAAGGTACGAAGTGAAATTCTCTAAATGTTAGACAAAGAATTTAGAGATACATAACTTATCACTTTGCATGCAAAACACTAGGAAGAAATTGTTATAGCTAGGATTATGGCGTTATGAACCTTTGGGGAAAACTTACACCCTAGTTTCTCTCACAACTTGATAAACACCAATAATTCACTTTTGCTACTTGTTTGATTTCACAACATTGCAACACTTTTGTTTCACAAAACCCCCCTTTAATTATTAGTTTTTGGAAAGGAATTGACTAAAAAGAGGTAATCGTACATTAAATTTAAGTTTAAATCATTTTTCTCGTAGGATCGACCCCAACCTAATAGTTGGGTTCTTTATTTGATATGACCACTTATACTTCTTTAGGAAAGTGTAATTTGAGCGTATAAAATTTTGGCGCCACTACTGGAGAGAGTGTTTTTTTAGATTAACTTTAAATCAATTACTGAATTCTAGCCAACAATTTCCTAATTTTATTTTTTTTCTTTGTTTTTGTGTCTTTCAGGTCTACCTCTTGTGTATGCCAAGTACACGGAGTCGAGGAGAACCAATACATCCACTCGATCCAGAATTGAACCGTACATTCTGCAGAATGAATGATCAACAGAATCTCGCAAATCTAGGTGATGGGATCAACCGTCAACTTCCTCCGCCGGTCGATGCTCACAACCAAGTGATTGTGGAAAACCTTGTTGATGGTGATTTGAGGTGACAACCTCCCGCCGCACGCCCTTAAGAGTTTTATAGGGGCAATGTTAACATCACCAATTCTGATGACTACTACTATAAAGAGGATTCTTATGCAATGAATGAGCAGACGGGGGGTCTCTAACCGAACGCCCAAGGCTTCAATCAGAAGAATTGGCGCCAAGGTCACGGAAACCAAGGTCGGAACTATGGGAATTACAACAGAGAGGGACATTATGTTTTAGATGGGAACTAAAACTGCGACAGAAACTTCAACCGGTATAACTATGGTAAAAGAAACGATCGAAGTGGGTCCTATGTTCCGCCTTAAAATCGGGAAGTTGCTCCTAGGGATGGTGGAGGTAGTATGGTGCGAGTTGAAGATATGTTGCAAAAGATGATGAGAAAGTTTTATGCTAGTGATGAGAACGCCAAAGAGTTGAGAGGTGATTTGGCTAATATTGGGCTAAAGGTGGATGCACATGCAATCTCAATCAAGCATCTTGAGTTGCAAATGGACCAATTGTCTACTACTGTGAACCCACGTCAAACGGGTACTCTTCCTAGCAATACTGTCCAAAATTCAAAAAATTATGGACATTGTATGGAAGTCACTACTCGAGGGGGTAAGAAAACCATTGATCCACCTATGCCGTCTGTAGTTGAAGATGAGGTTAGAAAATATGATGACGTAGTTGAAGATAATGGTGAGTTGGTAGATAAAGCAGTGAAAGAAGTAGAGATACCCCAAAAGGTGATCCCTATTCCTAGACCACCACCACCATTCCCTCAAACTTTTGTGACGAAGACTGAGGATGGTAAATACCAACGTTTTATTCCTATGTTGAAACAACTTTCCATCAATTCCCTTTGATAGAAACTCTTGAACAAATGTCTGGTTATGCCAAGTTTATGAAAGATATGGTTACTAAGAAGAGATCGGTAAGTTTTGAGGATGATGACCGGATGCAACATTGTAGTGCTATTGCTACAAGGTCTCTTATGCAAAAGAAAGAAGATACGGGCGCTTTCACTATTCCATGTATCATCGGGTAATTACACTTTGCTAAAGCACTATGTGATCTTGGTGCAAGCGTAAATCCCATGCCTCTCTCTATTTAGAAGAAGTTGGGTTTGTATAACCCTAAGCCCACTGCGATGCAGTTACTGATGGCCGATCTAACGGTGAAGAGGCCTATTGGGATACTCCACGATGTGTTGGTGAAGGTGGAGTCATTTATATTTTTGAACAATTTTGTAATTCTTGACTGTGAGGTGGATTTTGAGGTGCCTATTATTATTGGGCAAGTATTAAGCACCAAAAATGTTCGAATCCACCTATGCAAGAGGTAGTTAAAAAGGAGATTATTAAGTGGTTGGATGCCAGAGTCATATATCCTATTGTAGATTGTAGTTGGGTATGCCCTGTTCAATGTGTGCCCAAAAAGGGGGGGGGGGGAATGACAATGGTCCCTACTGAGAAGAATGAGCTTGTTCCAATGAACCCAGTGACCGGATGGACAGTTTGTATGGATTACCGGAAGTTGAATGCATGGACTGAGAAGGACCACTTTCCTATGCCCTTCATAGATCAGATGTTAGATAGGCTTGCAGTAAAAGGGTGGTATTGTTTTCTTGATGGTTGTTTGTAACACCTTGAAAATCCAAGACTCATTGTGAAGAATAACATAGGTGTTTTAAAGTGTAAACACTGTTTCTAAGTCCATTTTTATTGAATATAGGTCATAAAGGAGGTTTAAGAACCAAAGCATCCAAAACGTTTGGGAAGTTGGTTCTAAGGGATGTTAGTGTGTCTTAGCCTTTTTGACTAACTTTTAGGAGTAAAAAATGTACGAAAATTGGTGGAAAGGTAGCTTATAGATGTTTGAGTTGTTCCATGGTTTAAACATTCGGGTACGACTCCCCAAGGACCAACCAAGGGCCCTTGAAGAGGACCCATGTAGTTTGATGCAGCACTGCTTGGCAGTGTGCATCGACGGGACAGAAGATGGCCCGTGTGTGGATCAAAAGGGCGTCGATGCCACCGTCATCCCACACTTAGTATGGTGGAGAAGGTCCCTTCACCTGCACATTCTTTGGACTCATTGACGGAGTGTAGAGGTGCAGGCTACAGTCCGTGTGTGGATCGACGAGGCATCGATGTCACCGTCGTCCCACACTTAGACAAATTAGATGAAGCCCTCGCCTACACAGTCTTTGACTGAGACTACGAAGTGCAAGACGGAAGGGGGCTTGTCCATCGACTCAAAGATGGCCCGTTGATCATGGTCTCGTCTATGAGGGTCGAGTTTCACTGCCAAATTTTAAATGATTTCATTTAATTAATTGAGTGGTTTAGGGGTTAGTTTGATATTAAAGGAAGACTAATTAAGTTTATTAAGTCCCACTTTAAATACCCTCAACCCTCATTAACCTAAAGACAACTCTCAAATAAACTCTCTTCCTTCTCTCTTATTTCTCTCTCTAATTGGAAGACTCCATAGAAGCTTACCTTGGAAGGTGATTTGGGGGATGAAAAAGGGTGGATTCATCTTCAATTCTCAACAAAACATTAAGGTATGGGTTCTATTCACCTTTGAGATTCTTTCCTCAAAGGGTTCCTTCAAAATAGATTTCAAAAACGTTAGTTTTCTTATGGGTTTCATTCAATTACAAAATTGAAGTTATGGTTTCAATTACAAAATCGAAGTTATGGATTGAGTTTTTAATGAATTCTTAGGGTTATATTGAGTAGATTAACATGTAATTTGACTTGTTTATTGTAATTATTGATGGTTTGGTCTAAATTGAAGAGTATGATCCTCTATCCTAACCCAAGGTAGTGATCTTGACCTATATTGTATTGTGATCATTCAATTGAGTTGGTTGTTGATTTGATTACTATCCTATGGTGCTATTATGATTAAATTAAGATGAATTATAGGCCTATCATTCTAGTTCTTGAGATGTGATTTGGTTTATGAATTATAATGTGAAATTAGCCTATGTATCTTGTCTCAAGTTGTGATCCAAAGATGAATTGTGTTATAGAGATGCAATTGTCCTTATTATTCTATTGATTATCATTGTGTGATGATGTTACTCCCCGACTTTGTTTGAGTTATGGGTTGATGGTAATACCTTGATAATAGACTATGAAGAAGACTTTGTAAGTCTTAGAATCTCTATCTTTACTTCCTAGTATGATTAATTGTTGTTAAGTCATGATATTACATTGGAGTATGCCTTATACTAGTATTATAGGGTGGTATGAATTGAAATGTCTTGACTATGTTTTGAGGTTGATTAAGGTGTATGTGATCTAAGGATGGTGAAAACTATCAGTGTGCCTTAATATGTTATGAAATGCTAAATGTTTTAACCTCACTTATATGAATTGTGATGAAAGAACTTGTACTCATACAATTCTTATTGAGCTATTGACGATGATTATTATACAAGGGGTAGACCCTATGACCTATATTAAGTTATGATTGAGAAGTAAAGGCTTAAAGATATTTCAAAAAAGGACTCTAGCTTAGCACCAAGTGAACTAGATAAAGGAGTGTCCTTTCCCACATAGGGAAGGTAGGAACACTATATTAATCTTGAGATTGGAGACTATAATGCATGGCGCATAAAGAGGGTCCCAACTAAATCTCCTATTTCTTGAACTATGTCGCGCCCATAGGAATACTAGCAAGTCGACCCACATAGTTCCTATGTCTCAAGTTTTATGTACTACCTTGGCAGATAGTTCGCCTTCTTTTGGTGTAGGGTTTTATGACTTTGTATTCCACACTAGCTCACGTGGTATATGCTGGTTAGGGAAAGATGTTCCCAAAAGGTAAAATGAATTAAAGGACTTGAACTCTAACGTGGATAACATAAGGGGTCTAGCTTAGTCTAGGTAGGGGTATGGGACTCTACCTAGACATTGTACTAGTTATCCTTGAGGGGAATCTTAGGATGAGACTCTTATATATGTTTATGTTATGACAATATATGATGACCATGGAACATTGTTGATACTATATGTTGTTTAGTTCATTTATGAATATGCCTTGGATTTTAATGATAATATATGATGAAATGCTAGCCTAAATGCCATGATATGTAAAGTTGGGCATTGGTCATATTTTTCTTGTTGAGGATACTTGATTGAGTAAGGTTATGGGGCTTTGCTTGGTCATTGCACTTGTTGACTTGATAAGGTCTTGTGAGTAGTTGTCTTGCTTATTATGATATGTTTAACTCTTATTCATTCTTGTGATATTATTCCTTGATGTTAGGGTTGTAGTAAGTCATGGTTTCAAGTATGTTGGGATAAGTATTACTTGTATGATAGTAAGCATGATGGTTGGTTGATATGACTTTGAATTAAGTCCCTAAAGGGGTAAAATGACATGTTTTGACTAAAAAGTCCCTCTTAGCATGTTTTGCTTGTGTATGTGCATAAGATCTCATACTTAGTACATGTGGAGTACTAACCCCATTTTCTTCCCTTTTCCCAAACATTTTAGGTTCCAGTCGTTGAAGAGTTTGGAAGGTGTCATTGTTGAAGGCTTGGATTCTTCCTTTCATCCAAGTAGGGTAGTCCTCAACTTTCGAGGGTAATGCCATCCTCTAGATTTGGATTTTTTTATGAGCTTATTGAATCTATCATACCTTTCCTTTTTAATTGAATATTGTACTTTCGTATGACCTATACATGGTCTAGTTGAATTTATGTAAGGGTTATGCCCATATTGTGATATTCGTTTAGATGGTATAAGATGAGTCACTCGTTGAGACTATTTCTATATGTTTATATATGTATTTACAATAAAATTTGAAGTCTATGTAACCTTCCTATATGAAGGGTCTATGCATACTCGATATGAATATCAATTATGTGTATGTTAAGGTCTATGTAAACCTCCAAGTAGTGATAATGAAAGTTTTAAATTTTTCTGCATTTTTCAACCTATGAATGTAATGACATGAAACTAAGAGGCTAGTCTTAGTCCTTCAAAAGGACGACGACGCCGGTTACATCTAGAGGATAAATCCGAATGTTGCAAAGTTGGTATCAGAGCATGAGGTTGAATATTTTTGAGTTATGTATCTCTCTGTACCATGTCTATGTAGGTTTGTATTCATAATTATGAAGCGCGCCTCACTTATGAATAGGAACCTATATGATGCTTAGGAATCACTCTCTTTCTTGGAAATCTTTTTTCGTGCCAATAGAGTATACATATGGTGTGCTTTTGCATCTAATGCTATCGTTGTGCTTATAGGAATCATGAACACTCGAATGAATGCGGCTCAAAGATTTGAGGAGGAAGTTCTAATGCGGGAGCTCTTCCCCATGATGAGCAAGTTCTTCCACTTGAGGAAAATGCTAATGTTGATCAAGCCCCAGCTAACCCTCCACCTATGACGGAGGCAGAGATGAGGGCTATTCTTGCTCAAATGGCCCAATCCATGACTACTCAAGAACAAAATGTGAAGGTTTAAGCCCAAGCTATGACGGCCCAAGCCAATCGGGATATTGCTCCCCGTCCTTATCAACAAGTCACTACTATGACTTCCCGTCTAAGGGACTTTTCTCGAATAAAACCTCCTACTTTCTATGGGTCTAAGGTTGAGGAAGACCTCCAAGAATTCATTGATGAGGTCTAGAAGACACTATATGCTATGGGGGTGTCTTCAAGTGAGAAGGCCGAGTTGGCCACATACCAACTCAAGGATGTGGCTCAAACTTGGTATGTGCAATGGAGGGATAATAGGCCGTTCATGGGTGGTCATGTGACTTGGAAGATCTTTAAGGCATCTTTTCTAGATCGATTCTTCCCTAGAGAGATGAGGGATGAGAAAGTGATGGATTTCATCAATATTCGCCAAGGAGGGAAGAGTGTCCATGAGTACTCTTTGGAATTCATTAAGTTGTCCAAATATTCTCTTTGTTTGGTCTCCGATCCTTGAGACCAAATGAGCCATTTTGTGATGGGGGTGTCGGAGGACTTACAAGAGGAGTGCCAATCGGCCATGCTACATGATAACATGAACATTTCCCGTCTTATAGTTTATGCAAGAAAGGTTGAAGAGGAAAGGGACAAGCGAAAAAGTAGATATGCTAAAAGGGCAAGGCCATTTGATGGAGGTTCTTCAAAAAATAGGCTTGAGACTTAAGACAAGCCTAAATTTAAGAACCGGGTTTCTAATCAAGTCCCTTCCAAATTCCCAAGAGCTAGTGGTGATAGGGTGTCTAACCCTGAATTCAAAAAGGGAAAAGGTACTAATTAACCAAATGAGAAGCCAACTTGTGGAAAGTATGGTAAAAATCACTATGGTGATTGCCTTAAGGGGACGAATAATTGCTTTAGTTGTGGCAAGAGTGGTAACAAGATGAGAGATTGTCCAAACTTGGAGATTAAAGACAAGGGTAGTGGCCAAGATCAAGCAAGTGGCTCTAGTGATGCTTTAAAGAAGAACCGATTCTATGCTCTTTTCTCTAGGGGTGAGCAAGAGACCTCGATCTCCCGATGTGATGACCGGTATGTAGAATGTTTTCTCTCTTGATGTATATGTCTTACTTGATCCTGGTGCTACTTTATCATTTGTAACTCCTCTAGTAGCTAAAAATTTTGATATTTTAGCTGATATTTTGCATGAACCTTTTATAGTGTCTACTGCGGCGGATGAGTCGATTGTAGCAAAAAGGGTGTATAGAAATTGTTCTATAATGTTGCCCAAAATAGTTTCTTATGTTGATCTAGTAGAAATCGATATGCTTGATTTTGATATTATATTGGGTATGGATTGGTTGCATGCATGTTTTGCATCCATTGATTATAGGACAAGAGTGGTGAGGTTTAACTTCCTAAACGAACCCGTTGTAGAGTTGAAGGGGGGAATTCTATTCCTAGAGGTCATATTATTTCTTGTCTAAAAGCATGAAAAATGATCTGAAAAGGTTGTCTATATCATATAGTAAGAGTCCAAGATCTAGACTCCGAAGTCCCTCCTATCGAGTCGGTACCCGTAGTGAGTGAGTTCTGGGAGGTCTTCCCTAATGACCTTCCCGGTATTCCTCCCGAATGGGAAATTGACTTTTGGCATTGATTTTCTATCTGATACAAATCCCATATCAATTCCTCCTTATTGGATGGCTCCGGCCGAGTTGAAAGAGTTGAAGTCTCAACTCAAGGATTTACTATATAAGGTTTTTATAACGCCTAGTATTTCTCTGTGGGGTGATCTCATTTTATTTGTGAAGAAGAAAGATGGGAACTTGAGAATGTTTATTGATTACCACCAACTCAACAAGGTCACCATTAAGAATAAGTTCCCTCTCCTTTGGATTGATGACCTATTTGACCAATTCCAAGTGGCGAGTTACTTTTCAAAGATAGACTTGAGGTCGGGGTATCATCAACTTAGGGTGAGAGGGGAGGATATACAAAAGACGGACTTTTGGACTAGGTATGGGCATTATGAGTTCTTGGTCATGTCTTTCGGTCTCACTAATGCTCCGGCGGCATTTATGGACCTAATGAATAAAGTAATTTGAAATTAACTAGAGTCATTTGTCATTGTTCTCATTGACGATATGTTGGTATATTCGAAGAATAAGGATGATTATATGGGTCATTTGAGGGTAGTATCACCCTTAAAGAACATCAATTGTATGCCAAATATAGTAAGTGTGAGTTTTGGTTGAGGTCGGTGACTTTTCTTGGGCACATTATCTTTAGTGACGGAGTTGAGGTAGACCCAAGGAAAACGGAAGTGGTGAAAATCTAGCCTAGACCATTGATTCCGATTGACACAAGGAGTTTCTTGGGTTTAGCGGGTTACTACCGAAGGTTCGTGGATGGTTTCACGTCCATTGCGTCTCCTTTGACTACTTTGACCCAGAAGAGAAAAAAGTTTGAGTGGTCGGAGGCATGTGAGAAGAGTTTCCAATTGTTGAAAGATAGGCTTACTTCCGCTCCGGTGTTGACCTTAGTGAAGGGTACAAAGGGTTTTGTGGTGTATTGTGACACATCCCAAGTGGGATTGGGGTGTGTGCTTATGCAGCACGGAAAGGTGATAACTTATGCCTCTAGGCAACTGAAGGTTCATGAGATAAACTACCCCACTCATGACCTTGAATTAGAGGTCGTGGTGTTTGCTTTGAAAATTTAGAGGCATTACTTGTATGGGGTTCATGTTGACTTTTTACCAATCATAAGAGTCTCCAATATGTGTTTACCCAAAAGGAGTTGAATCTCCGACAAAGAAGGGGGCTAGAGTTGTTGAAAGATTATGATATGAGTGTCCTTTATCACCCTGTCAATGCTAATATAATCTTGGATGCCCTAAGTCGGATGACTATGGGTAGTGTATCCCATCTTGACGAAGCTAAAAAGAACCTAGCAAGGAAAATACATAGGTTGGCTAGGTAGGGGGTGAGATTGGAGAGTTCTCTGGATGGGGGTGCCATAGTTCATCATAACTCCGAGTCATCTCTAAAGGTTAATATGAAGTCCCACAACACCTTGATTTAGCTTCAATGGAGTTGAAAGAATCAGTTCTCAGCAAGTTGAATAAATCATTCTCCTTAAGGGGGGATATTGTGTTAAGGTACCAAGGGATATTATGTGTTCCCGATGTAGATGGGTTGAGGGATCAGATCTTAGAAGAAACATATGAGTCCCGTTTTCAATTCATCCAGGGTCGACAAAAATATACCATGACCTAAGGGACATATATTGGTGGGAAGGTCTAAAAAGGGACATAGCGGAGTTTGTCGCTAAGTGTCTAAATTGCCAACAAGTAAAGGACGAACACCTAATGCCGGGTGGCTTACTACAAGAGATCAAAATTCCTACTTTGAAGTGGGAAGACATCAATATGGAATTCGTAGTAGGTTTACCTCGGACCTAAAAGTCCTATGATTCCATATGGGTGGTTGTGGATCGATTGACTAAGTCCGCTCGCTTTATTCCCGTCAAATCTTCATATTCGGCGGAGGATTATGCAAGAATCTTCATAGATGAGATAGTGTGCCGCCATGGCATTCCGTTATCCATCATATCAGATCGGGGCACACAATTCACATCTAGATTGTGGAGGTCGTTCCAAAAAGGGTTAGGTACTACGGTGAAGTTGAGCACCGCTTTTCATACCCACATGGATGGTAAAGCACAGCATACGATACAAAACCTTGAAGATATGCTTAGGTAGTGCATTATTGATTTTAAAGGGAGCCGGGATAGGCATTTACCTTTTGTGGTGTTTGCCTACAACAATAGTTTCATTCATCCATTTCCATGGATCCATATGAAGCCTTGTATGGTAGGAGGTGTGGGTCTCCTATTGGATGGTTTGAAGTGGGTGAGCCATCGTTTTTTGGTCCCGAGTTGATTTATAAGACTTTGGAAAAGGTTCATATCACAAGAAAGCGGTTAAAAACGACCTATAGTCGGCAATAATCTTATGCCGATCAGAGGAGGAGGGATTTGGAATTTGAACAAGGTGATAAGGTATATTTGAAGATTTCACCAATGAAAGGGGTGGTTAGATTTGGCAAGAAAGGGAAATTGAGTCCTCTTTATGTGGGTCCCTATGAAATCTTGCAAAGGGTTGGTAAGGTTGCCTATGAATTGAAACTTCCTAGTGAATTGGCTTCGGTTCATCCCGTTTTCCATGTTTCCATGTTGAAAAAGTGTATCGGTGATCCCGAATCCATTCTTCCTATTGAGGGTCATGGTGTCAAGGATAACCTCTCTTATGAGGAAATTCCGGTTCAAAATCTTGATAGGCAAGTCAAGAAGTTGAAGAACAAAGAAGTGGTTTCCGTAAAGGTGTTATGGAAAAATCATCTAGCTGAAGGTGGAACATGGGAGGCCGAGGCCGACATGAAGTCCTGTTACCCTCATCTTTTTGAGAATTAAGGTTAGTCATTCTTTTTAATAATATAAATATTACTAGATATTGAAGTTTCTTGATTTTTGGGTGAAGTTTTGCACATTATACATTTTTGAAAGCACTTACAGTGAAGTTACTGTAGTATTGCTCTTAAAAACTTGAAATTTTGTTTTTTGCTTGGTTTGAGTTATGTTGTGCATTTTGATATGGTGAGTCTTCATGAAATGATAGGTAGCATGTTGTTAAGTTGAACTTTTTGCTAATTGATTCATGTAATGTATGTTGAGCTCATAAGTGTTTTGAGAAGGAAATGCCTCATGATAAAGTGTTTTGAGCCTTATGTATGGTAATATGAGTTTTGATATTTTCCTTGTTGAGATGACATGATTTATGTTTATTTGATATTGTTGGTTTGTTGGGCTGCTAGTCTTGGGTCTATTCCTTCCTTTAAAAGAATTCAGTGTCATTCGGGGACGAATGTTCCTAAGGGGGGCACAATGTAACACCTTGAAAATCCAAGACTCATTGTAAAGACTAACATAGGTTTCATAAAGTCTAAACACTGTTTCTAAGTCAATATTTAATAAATATAGGTCATTTAGGAGGTTTAAGAACCAAAACATCCAAAACGTCTGGGAAGTTGGTTCTTAGGGATGTTAGTGTGCCTTAGCCTTTTTGACTAACTTTTAAGAGTCAGAAATGTACAAAAATTGGTGGAAAGGTAGATAATAGGTGTTTGAGTTGTTCCATGGTTGAAAAGTCAAGGTACGACTCGCCAAGGACAAACCAAGGGCCCTTGAGGAAGACCCATGTAGTTTTATGCAGCAATGCCTGACAGTGTGCATCGACGGGAGACAACCTGTGTGTGGATCTACAGCGCGTTGATGCCACTGTCGTCCTACACTTAGGCTGGTGGAGAAGGTCCCTTCACCTGCACAGTCTCTAGACATATCGATGGAGTGCAGAGCTACAGGCTACAGTTCGTGTGTGGATCGACGGGGCGTCAATGACACCATCGTCCCACACTTAGACAAATTAGAGGATGGCCTTGCCTGCACAATCTCTAATTGAGACGACGGAGTGCAGGATGGAGGGGGGGTTGTCCGTCGACTCAAAGATGGCCAGTCGATTGGGGTCTCGTCTGTGAGGGTCGGGGTTCACTGCCAAATTTTAGATGATTTCATTTAATTAATTGAGTGGTTTAGAGGTTAGTTTGGAATTAAAGAAAGACTAATTAAGTTGATTAAGCCCCACTTTAAATACCATCAAACCTCATTAACCTAAACACAACTCTCAAATAAACTCTCTTCCTTCTCTCTTCTTTCTCTCTAATTGGAAGACTCTATAGAAACTTACCTTGGAAGGTGAATTGGGGGCTTAAAAAGGGTGGATTCATTTCCAATTCTCAACAAAACATTAAGGTAAAGGTTTTATTCACCTTTGAGATTCTTTCCTCAAAAGGTTCCTTCAAAATAGATTTCAAAAAGTTAAGTTTTCTTATAGGTTTCATTCAATTACGAAATTAAAGTTATGGATTGAGTTGTTAATGAATTCTTAAGGTTATATTGAGTTAATTAACATGTATTCGACTTGTCTATGGTAATTGATGATGGTTTGGTCTAACTTGAAGAGTATGATCCTTTATCCCTAACCCTAAGTAGTGATCTTGACCTATATTGTATTGTGATCATCCAATTGAGTTGGTTGTTGATTTGATTACTATCATATGGTGCTATTATGATTAACTTATGATGAATTATAGGCCTACCATTCTATTTCTTGAGATGTTATTTGGGTTATGAATTATAATGTGAAATTAGCCTATGTATCTTGTCTCAAGTTGTGATCTAAAGATGAATTGTGTTATAGAAATGCAATGAGCCTTGTTATTCAATTGATTATCATTGCGTGGTAATGTTATTCCCCAAGTTGGGTTGAGTTATGGGTTGATGGTATGACCTTGATGATAGACTATGAGGAAGACTTGGTAAGTCTTACAATCTCTATCTTTACTTCCTATTGTGATTGATTATTGTTAAGTCATGATATTACATTGGAGTATGGTTATACTAGGATTATAGGGTGGTATGATGTAGAATTGAAATGTCTTGACTATGTTGTGAGGTTGATTAAGGTGTATGTGATATAAGGATGGTGAAAACTATCAATGTGCCTTAATATGTTTTGAAATGCTAATGTGTTAACCTTAGTTATATGAATTGTGATGAAAGAACTTGTACTCATACAATTCCTTCTGAGCTATTGATGATGATGATTATACAAGGGGTAGACTCTATGGCCTAAATTAAGCTATGATTGATAATTAAAGGCTTAAAGACATTTCAAAAAGGGAGTCTGGCTTAGCACAGAGTGAACTAGATACAGGAGTGTCCTTTTCCACATAGGGAAGGTAGGAACACTATGTTATTATTGAGATTGGAGACTATAATGCATGGCGCATAAAGAGGGTACCAACTAAATCTCCTAGTTCTTGAACTATGTCGCCCCATTGGAATACTAGCTAGTGGATCCACGTAGTTGCTATGTTTTATGTTTTGGTACTACCTTGGCAAGTATTCCGCCTTCTTTCGGTTTAGGGTTTTATGACACCGTATTCAACACTAGCTCATGTGGTATATGTCGGTTAGGTCAAGATGTTCCCAAAAAGTAAAACGAATTAAAGGACTTGAACTCTAACTTGGATATCCTAAGGGGTCTAGCTTAGTCTAGGTAGGGGTATGGGACGCTACCTAGACATTGAACTAGTTAACTTTGAGGGGAATCATAGGAGGAGGTTCTTATATATGTTCATGTTATCACAATATATGATGAATATATGATGACCATGGAACATTTTTGATACTATATGTAGATTAGTTCATTTATGAATATGCCTTGGATTATAATGATAATATATGATGAAATGCAAGCCTAAATGCCATGATATGTAAAGTTGCACATTGGTCATGTTTTTCGTGTTGAGGATAATTGATTGAGTAAGGTTATGGGGATTTTCTTGATCATTGGACTTGTTGACTGGATAGGGGCTTGTGAGTAGTTGTTTTGCTTATTATGATATGTTTAATTCTTATTCATTCTTGTGATATTATTCCTTGATGTTAGGGTTGTAGTAAATCATGGTTTCAAGTATGTTGGGATAAGTATTACTTGAATAATAGTAAGCATGTTGGTTGGTTGATATGACTTACTTGACTTTGCATTAAGTCTCTGAAAGGGTAACATGGCATGTTTTGACTAAAAAGTCCCTCTTAGCATGTTTTGCTTGTGTATGTGCATAAGATCTCATACTTAGTACATGTGGAGTACTAACCCATTTTCTTCCCTTTTTCCCAAAAATTTTTAGGTTCCGATTGTTGAAGAGTTTGGAAGGCATCAGTTAAAGGCTTGGACTCTTCCTTTAATCTCCAAGTAGGGTAGGTCCTCAACTTTCGAGGGAAATGCCATCCTCTAGCTTTGGATTTTGTTATGAGCTTATTGACATTATCATTCTTTTCTTTTTTAATTGAATATTGTACTTTCGTTTGACCTATTCATGGTCTTGTTGAATTTATGTAAGGGTTATGCCCATATTGTGATATTCGTTTATATGGTATGAGATGAGACAATTGTTGAGACTATTTCTATATTTTTATATATGTATGTGCAATAAAGTAGAAGGCTATGTAATTTTCCTATATGAAGGGGATATGTATACTCGATATGAATATATATTATGTGTATGTAGAGGTCTATGTAAACCTCCAAGTAGTGACAATGAAAGTTTTAAATTTCTCTTTATTTTCCAACCAATGAATGTAATGAAATGAAACTAAGAGGCTAGTCTTAGAGCTTCAAAAGGATGACGATGCCGGTTGCGTCTAGGGGGTATACCTGGACGTGACATTATTCGGGTTACAATCTAATCTCTATTGCACCAGAGTATCAAGAGAAAACCACCTTTACTTTCCCTTATGAGACATTCACATTCAAGAGGATGCCTTTTGGGTTGTGTAATGGACCTGCTACTTTTCAGAGATGTATGATGTCGATATTATATGATATGGTGGAGGACATTATTGAGGTGTTTATGGATGAATTTTTAGTTGTTTGCGACTCTTTTGATCTTTTTTGAATCACTTGGCCGAGGTTTTCAAAAGATGTAAAGATTGCAACCTTGTGCTAAATTGGGAAAAATGTCACTTCATGGTGAAAGAGGGTATTGTATTGGGCCATGACATCTCATAAAAGGGAATAGAGGTTGATCGAGCCAAAGTCGAGGTTATAAAAAGACTTTCTCCACCCATATTTGTAAAAGGTGTGAGAAGTTTTCTTGGACATGCGGGCTTCTATCGGAGGTTTATTAAGGATTTCTCAAAAATTGCACATCCTCTGTGCAAGTTACTTGAGAAGGAATGTAAGTTCTATTTTAATGAATCCTGTCTGAAGGCAATTGGAGAGTTGAAGGAAAAGTTGGTGTCTGCGCCCATAATTGTTTCCCCAGATTGGAGTAAGCCACTTGAGGTGGTTTGTGATGCTAGTGGGGTTGCTCTTGGTGTGATATTGGGACAAAGAAGTGATAAAGTCCTTCACTCCATCTATTATTCTAGTAAGGCCCTAAATATAGAACAAAAGAACTACACTGTGACTGAACAAGAACTCCTTGTTGTTTATTTGCTTTTGAAAAATTTCACTCCTATTTGCTTGGAACAAGAGTTATAGTGAATACTGACAACTCCGCTTTGAGGTATTTGATGGCAAAGAAGTATGCAAAACCAAGGTTGATTATATGGGTGCTACTATTTCAAGAGATTGATTTTGAGGTGAAAGATAGAAAAGGGACCGAAAATCAAGTTGCCGATCACTTGTCCAGATTAGAGGATGAAGCTATGCGAGAGTTGGGCGAAAAGGCTAAAATTGATGATACCTTCCCTGATGAGCATGTATTGGCCGCTTCTCATGAATTGATTCCACGGTTCGCCAATTTTGTGAATTATCTGGCAAGTGATATAGTCCCATCGGACTTGTCCTTCCATCAGAGGAAAAAGTTCATGCATGATGTGAAAAAGTTCTTTTGGGATGAGCCTTATTTATACCGGAGTTGTGTTGATGGGCTTATTCATCAATGTGTGCCAGAATTTGAGATGCTAAGTGTTTTGGAGGCATGTCATTCCTCGCCTGTGGGTGGGCATCATACTTGTATCCAGACTGCCCATAAGATTTTGCAGTGTGGGTACTATTGGACAACCATCCACCAAGATGCTCATGAGTTCGCCAAGGCATGTGTGAGGTGCCAAAGAGATGGAGGCATTTCGAAGAGGTAAGAGCTCCTTTTGAATCCCTTTCTAGTGATTTAGTTATTAGATGTATGGGGCATTGATTTTATGGGCCCGTTTGTGAATTCTCATTAGATGAAATATATTGTTGTGGCGGTGCATTATGTGTCAAAATGGGTGGAAGTTGTAGCACTTGCCAACAATGAAGGGAAGAGTGTCACCTCGTACTTGAAAAAGAACATCTTATCTAGATTTGGCACACCTAGAGTCATTATTAGTGATGGGGGATCCCACTTTTACAACAAGTTTTTCAAAGAGTTATTGGAAAAATATGAGGTTCTCCACAATGTACCACTCCGTACCATCCACAAACTAGTTGGCAAGTTGAGGTGTCCGACAGAGAAATCAAGCAAATCCTATCAAAAACGGTGAATACCAATAGAACGGATTAGTCAAGGCGGATTGATGATACTCTTTAGGCTTACCAGACTGCATTGAATCCCCCCATATGTATGTCTCCATACCAACTTGTATATGGGAAGGCTTGTCACTTGCCGGTTGAGATAGAGCACAAGGCCATGTGGGCGATAAAGAAACTGAAGATGGATTTGAATGAAGAAGTGGAACAGAGACTTAATGGGTTGAATGAGCTTGATGAGTTCCGCCTAAAGGCATATGAGAGTTCATCCCTCTACAAAGAGAATATGAAGAAGTACCATGACCAAAAGATTGAGAAGCGTAAATTTGCGGTTGGGGACTTGGTGCTTCTGTTTAACTCTAGTTTGCGCTTGTTTCCGGGAAAACTCAAGTCCAAATGGACTGGTCCATTCTTGATTAGTTAAGTATTCCCACATCGAGCAGTTGAGTTGGAGAACAAGGAGGATTCAAGGTTCATGGTAAATGGTTAACGAATCAAGATTTACCTAGGGCATGCGGAGAGTGCCCATGAAGTGGTTGAGGCATATCACCTTGATGAAGTCTGAGTAATCAAGGATCTTGAATCGTGTCGCGACGTCAAATCAAGTGCTTCTTGGGAGGCAACCCAATGTGTGTCCTCTAGCCAACAATAGGTTTTTCTTTTCTTTGTTGGAATATTTGCATTCTTTTGTTTCACTAAATTTCATGTGTTAATTTTCATTAATTTTTTTAGTATGTTGACTAGAGAGTAGTTTAGGGTCCGTGTCTAAAAAGTGTTCAAAACACACAAATAGAATGACTTAATGGGTGTTCAATGTGTACGAACCTTGCCATAAGAATTCTACAGAAATTAATCTGGTGTACAGATCTACGGACCAACCAACGGTCCATCTTCCATCGACGGACCGTCGATGGTGCCCGTAGATCCCAGGTATGTTTTAATTTTTTGTCTAAGTTAGGTCACAATTGACGTACCAGTCGATGGACCATCGACGGGGTACCGCCAGTTCATAAAAAACCACTGACCCTACCCGACCCGACCCGACTGGATATATAAAAAAATACCCATTCAGTTACCCCCCACACCTTTTCAGTTTCCTTCCCCAAAGATTTCCTTCCCCTTATTCCCCTCTTTGTACATTAACTCCCACACTAAGTTCACTCCATTCTCTTCCAAATCACTCAAACTCTCCCGAAATCTCAGAATCCCCAAAACAAATATTCCCAAGTTTCTACTCAAAACTTCATAGATTCTCTGGTCGTTATCCGTAGGCGGCACGTAGGTTGGTTGTTGCAAGATCACCCACTCATTCACTCAACTACAACTTACAGGTATTTCATTCTCCTTTTCTTAATGAATTCTTGTTCATTTGCTTATGGAAACGAATAGATTGTATGTGGGTCTTGACTTAGGGACAAATTTACATGTTAGACTTGTTGCAAATTGGGTTCTATGTCCCTTAGAATGATATAAAGTGAATGGGTAGGGGGTGGAATCTGTGTATTTTCTATTTGCTTGTTGTTTTTCTGACTTAGGGCTTGATAGTTTCTTAGAATCCATTGTTATTGGCCTTTTGATTGTTATTGGATGTTGGGTGTACTGGTGTGCTTAAAATTGTCCATTTGTGGGGTAAAACAAAGTCCTAAAAAAACTTGTCTTTGACCAACAAAACGAGACCCCATCTATGGACCGTCAGTTGATCGACGGACCATCGATGGGGTCCATCGATGGATAACCCTTGAATCTGATTAAATGTGAAATAATGGAAATGGAATACGATCCGTCGATTTATGTCCGTCGTTTTTAACTGAAACCTTGATTTTTGAACAAATGTGAATTATACTAAGTATTTGATGATGGAAGTGGACTATGGTCCGTTGATTAATCGACGGGCCATGCTGCACGTCCGTCGTTTCTAACTGAATGTTAAGTGGAAAGTAGATTCTCAAAATTTGCTAAGTGTCCACTGACGGACACTATCGATGGACCATCGATTCATCGACGGGCCGTCAATAGTGCCCGTCTCCCACTTCTAAAATTCTATAATAAATCTGCGTCCTCTGTATCCAGGTTCTGTGTTGATTATGTTGATTGTGTAGGTTGATTACAGTGAAACTAACAACTTCCTTTTCAGGTACTCATGGCCCCCAAACAAGATATTGTCTATTCCAGGGATGGTCCAAGTCCGTGGCACCATCCCGACGGATGATTGGCTTATATGATGATGAGTGTGATCCAGAATACATGTCCCCAGACACCCAAACCCCGACACCAGCTGCTAGAGCCACTCGGGGCACCCCCAAGAAGGTGGCGCTTGGCGGAGTCACTATCTCCTAGTCTGATGAGGAGTGCACACTGACCGACACACGTATGGGTCTGCCTCGGGTTTTGAGGGAGCATCTGGCTTCGAGGAGGCTTCCTATTCAGAGTCGGCCCACTCTACAGAGTAGAACGAGGCCACAACCTCTGGTTCCAGATCACAGGGAGCCACTCCCCCAGCTGGGCCTGCCCGCAATGCCTCGTCTGAAGAGGCCCAAAGTTCGAAGTCTGCTCCGACACCCTAGCATGAAGTCCCTGCACTAGTTGCTTATGAGCCCAACCGGTGGTGCGTAGATGGCCAATACCATATATGCAGGAACTCCAAGTTGTTGAATGATATGGGAGTGATTACTCGCACATTAACAGTTGAGCGGTGGGTTCTTACAGAGAGCTTACACACAGTCCCCGCGGTACATGATTTGTTTACCCGCCATCGGCTTGAGTGGATGGCAAGGAGTGTGGAGTCGTACAGTGAGGATATTGTGCGAGAGTTCTAACCTTCATATGTAGTGGCTCTCTGAGGTGCTTTGGACAGGCGGGCAAACCCCGCTAAACACCACCACTCACAAATGTTCGTGTCCAAGGCTTCCGGGTGGACATTTCTTCTTCTACCATCCGCAACTTCCTATATGGTGGGTCCACTAATGCTACGAGGGTTCTCATCACCCCACAGTTTGACTACAGGTGGGATATGGTAAAGAGTGGCCATTTTATGTGGAGCAGAGAACTGAGAGAGTCCACCAAGAGGTGGATTGCACAGCAGCTCTCCATTGACGATGAGAGAGAATACTGGTGTTGGACCCTAGAGGCCTTATCAAGAAGGCCAACCTCACTTTTGCGGTCAAGTTCTTATGGTTGTTAGTCCTCCACCGCCTATCCCCCACGGTTGAAGATGATATACTCACTTCGGATAGAGCGGTCTTGGTAGCAGCTCTGGTAGCCGGGTTGGAGATTGATATTGCGAAGTTATTGATCTGTGTCATCGATGAGAGGGCTTTTAAGTCCTCTACCACTTACCTATTTTCCTGTATGATATTTCAGCTGTGCAGGGATGCTGGAGTTCCCATTTTGCATAGAGATTTCATTCGTACTCTTACCGGGACAGTGGATATCGCTCTCATCATGGATGAGGCCAATGAGACGGCACCACGGCGAGGGCCTAGAGTTGATGTGCAATCATCGGGTAAGAACTTGGCGAATATGGTAGAGCAAGCCCAAGGGGCTAATCACATCACTTCAGAGCCTACCGATACCACCCCGGTCGAGTCTGCCCCTTTCACTAGTGGGGTGCCTAGTTCCTCCCGGTCTACCCCACAATCAACAAGACTGGTCCCGATTACTAGGGTCCAAAGCTAGAGGGCCAGATGGTCACCTTGTTGCACTATATCCAGACTTGGATGTATAAATCTATTGCCGTGGATGAGGAACGGTTTAGGAAGAAGGTGGCTTAGCAGACAGAGCTAAAGATTCGGGTAGTTCATCAGCGCCTAGATGCATTCAAACTCCGAGTTCTAGACTGCCCAGCCCCCACCATTGATCTGACACTCTTCAGGAGGATGTGGCGAGTCTACGGGCTAATATGAACAACATAATTGAGATGAGGGGACCCGAGCCTGAGTCTGCTCTAGTTGAGACAACAGAGGACACAATGATTGCTGCTTTAATCACTGCTCCACGCACCACCGCCTGAGACTTGTGAGCGTGTCAAGAGGCAGAGTTCTAGCCATTACAGTGAGGGTGAGGATGATCGTGCTCAGAAGAAGGAGCGTACAGATTTGGAGGCTGCGAGAAGAGCTTCATTGCTTGATGAGGAGGCGCGTCTGATGAGGGCTGGAGAGTTGGTTGTTGGGTCGCCTAGCTCCAGAGTAGAGGTTGTTGAGAGGAGCACCACTGAGGGTGTAGATACTGATGTGGACACTATTGAGGGTGTCCATACTGAGGGCGTGGGTTCCAGGAAATCGGACCCGCCTGCTTGTTGATCTTCAGCGCTATGTGCCTCAGGTTTTCTTCACGTACCACCCTTTTTTTATTTTCTTATGCATTGGGAACAATTGCATGTATTTTTGTCGGGGGTGGGGCAAATGGAAAGTGAGTGCTAGGGTGAAGTTTGAGTAGCCCAACTCACGATCATCTCTTGGTGGTGTTCTTGTCTATGTTCTTTTGCCCCAAGAGACTGATTACTTTACTGTTAAACCGACATGTGTCGTAACTTGTACAAAGTATGAAAACAAACAAAACGAAGCATGACGGCTAATATTGAATGATATCCCGTTCTAAGAAAGTGCTTGCGTGAATAGGTTGAATGAATGTTTAATGTTGGCTCTAATCATGACATAGAGATGGACCCACTGCATGATCCTCACTCTAACACTCAAACTCGGTGACCGATAATATGATTGTGTAATGAGGTGCCAAGAGAGTGTGATGATATTTTATTGTTCCCCTGTTGGTACCTAGCTAGAACTTTCCCAGTTGGTCCTGCAAAAGGACTCTATGTTAGAAAATTAGGAAAGTATCATTGGCCCTTGTTCAAATTAGAAAACATCTAGCCTAAAGTTAAGTGAGCCGAATGAAATTGTTATCTCTTTTTGATCCAAATATTTTGAGCCTATAATAGACCTTTCTTTTCTTCACCAACTCAAATTCCCTGTGTGTAATGTTTTGGCCCTGGTCCCTCCTTGGACATGTGCACCTCAACTTAGGCCAAAAGCTTAAGTTGAGGGTGGGTAATGCAGAAACTGACCTCATTCTTGCCCTGACCCAACCTTGGGTAATGTGTACCTCGACTCATGGAAAATCCATAAGTTGAGGGTGGCTATTATGAGTGATGACCTAAAAAGTGGGTATGACAAAGAGTAATGTGGAATATAAAAGGTACAATGAACAAAAGAATTGACTCAATCAAAATTGTCAGTTGAATATATAAAAAAAGAAAAAAGAGTTTTGAACAAAAAGAAATAAGAGTCACTTCCACAAAAGAGAAAGGAAGGAGAAAATAAGGAAAAAATTACAATAAAAGTAGTGCATAATAAATAATGAAAGATGTAGGACACTTAGCCGTAGTGTCAAGGAGGGAAACAAGCCACTAAAATGTACCCACATGTACCATACTTGACCTTGAGCCTACGTTACAAGCCAAGAAAGTCCTATCGTGATCCTAAGACTCTAATATGGTGAACTTAAGCAGTGAAAACAAGGGTAAGCCTATGGCGACAAGTACCAACTAGCTGTGAAATTGTTTTAAGTGTGAGTGTTAAAAAATGATCCTTATACTCAAAGATAGGATCACTGTGTGAAAAAGGAGTGTATCTTTTGAAGTGAGGGCACTATTTGCAATATCAGAATGTTGGTACCTTGGTGAGAGACAAAAGAGTTGTGGTGTTAGTGTATGGTGAGTTTGTGTCATCATCTGTTCCACACGAGTAAGACTATCAAGCCTAAGAGAAGAAACATTCACTAAAGCAATGAAAAAAATTTGGGATTGATAGCCATGTGATTACTGAAGCTTAAAAGAGGATACTTGTGTACAAAGTGTTGTGTTGAGTCATAGTGCTTTACTTGAGGACAAACAACGAATTTAAGTAGAGGGTGTCAATGTACCGTGGGTTCACGGTACTTTCAGTGCTTTTTCCTTAAGATTGGTGTGTGTCTAGAGCCTTTTTGTAGTAATTTTAATATGTTTTTGTGTTTGTTTTGTAGGAAAGTTGTCCAAAACTGAAACACAGAAGGCTCTAGAAATTAAGTGCAGATTCGACCCACGAAGGCCATCGATGGACCGTAGGTGGTGACTGTCGATTGGAGGTTCAGGCATCTAGAAGCAACTCGGGGAATTCTGACTAAGTGTGGGGCTACGGAAGGATTGACGGACCATCCTGGCAAATCATCGATGTGATCAGAGAATGTCCCAGTACATGGTGTTGAAGAAAAAGCTAAGTATGGAATGACGAGAAGCATTGACGAACTGTAGATGAATCGACGGACGATGTTATTGGTCCATCGATTGGATCAAAGATGATGCAAAGTTCAGACTTTGAAAAGATGCTAAGTATGGACCAATGGAGGCAGTCGACGGTCCGTCGTTTCATCGACGGACCGTCTGTGGGGGTCGTTGATTGAAGCCGAGTTTTGGACAAACTTTCCTTATTTGAAATCCTTTTAATTTAGGACTCTTTTTTACTATAAATAGGGTGAAAAACCTCATTTATGGGATTGGATTCTTTTACTAATTTCATACTTTTGTTTTTGGAGATTTGTTTTGCAATTAATTCAAAATTCCGAATTTGGATTTCAAGATAATTGTGTGATTTCAAGTTGAATGGGTAACTAAATCCACAACTAGGGTTGTTGGAACCATGGGTGATTAACAAAATAAACCTAGATAAATAACAATTCTCAAATAGTTTATTGCATGCATCGATAATTCTTTCATCTAGAAGTCTTTTTAACGAGTGCACGGGTTAAAACTCGTCGTATTGCTACTTGCCGGACCAAGGGGATAGTTAATAGGAGTAGAATTATCGACATAGATTTAGTAGATGCTATCTAATAGAATAGTTTTGTTGGTGCAAAGTAATAACTAAGCCAAACATCGAATATGATGCTTAATATGAAGTAAAGGTAAGGCTTAGTAACTTAGACACATGAAGCCAGACCAAGGTTGAAGCCAGACCAAGGTACGGAGTGAAATTCTCTAAATGTCGGACCAATGATTTAGAGATATATAACTTATTACTTTGCATGCAAAACACTAGGAAGGAATTGTAACAGCTAGGATTATGGCGTTATGAACCTATGGGGAACACTTACACCCTAGTTTCTCTGACAACTTGATAAACACCAATAATTCACTTTTACTACTTGTTTGGTTTCACAACATTGGAACACTATTTTTTTCATAAAACACCCCTTTAATTATTAGTTTCCGGAGAGGACTTGATTAAAAAGATGTAATCATACATTAAAGTTAAGTTAAATCATTTTCCTCGTGGGATCGACCCCAACCTAATAGTTGGGTTCTTTACTTGATACGACCGCTTATACTTGTTTAGGGAAGTGTATTTGAGCGTATCACATTTTTAACTTCGTTTTAGGGCTCAAGTTTCAAGTTAATGTTAAGAGTAAAAGTTGAAGTCTTTCCTTCAAATAAATATAAGGGAACTAAGTTTTCCCTAAGAGTTGATTAATACTCTAGTTTTCAAGTTAAGATAAGAGTAAAGAGTTTAGTCCATTTCTCAAAAGTTATAAGGGAACTAAGTATTCCCTAAAAGTTTATGAATGTTTTCACATTTAAATTAAGAGGAAACTAAGATTTCCCAAAAGAGATTTGAACAAGAAAATGGAACTTTAATTCGAAGAGAGTTTTTTAAATTTAAGTATTGACCAATTATGTCAACCCAAAGAAAGAAAGTTTATTTCGAAAGCATGAGCTAAAGTATATTTTGAGAGTAGTAATAAGCACCGATGTGGGGATGAGAGTTCATATTGACACAAGTCTCCATGTAAACCACGTATCCATCATGGGTGTTAATAGGTTATACTTTTTAGATAATCACGTAAGTTAAGCTTGTGGATCAACTAAGTTATGGAGTTCTATGCGACGGCAAAGTATAAGACAGTTCTTCCAGTGTGGGCAAGACATTGTATCACCACTTAGTCTCATAGTGGTGGTTGTCGGTTAGAGAATCTCCAAAAGAAAACTATATTACTTTCATATATAAGTAAAGTTGAGTTTGTTATTGCATTATCTTTAACGAACTAAGTTATTTACTGATGTGTCGTGATTTCATAACATTTGTAATGCATTTCACTTAAGGGTTGTGTGTGTCTAAAGCCTTTTTATAGTGGTAATAATAAGTTTTGTGTTTTTTTGCAGGTATTCAGGTGGCAAGAGAAGAAAAACAATTGAAAATAGTTCAGAACTATACCTACAGATGCAATCCACGGTCTGTCGTTCAATCGACGGACAGTAGGTTGTGACCGTAGATGAGCATCTCATGACAGTGAAGGAAAATCAGGGAAGTCTGACCAAGTGTGGAACCATGAGAGGCAACGACAGTCCGTCGATTGATCGACGAACCATACTGGTAAATTGTCCTTTGGTTCAGAGAAGGTTCCAATACTTGATTTTTGAAGATTCTAAATATGGAGCTACGGAGGAGCTTCGACGGCCCGTGCTGTTGGTCCATTGTTTGATTCAGTGAGGTGCAACCCGGGGAGAAAAGAAATATTTCTATGTCCTTACTGACGGAAAGAGTCTACAGACCGTCGATTAATCAATGTTTCGTCAGTTTGTTCATCAATTGAACTCGCGTACCTGAACAAAACTTTATTTGAATTCCTTTTTCATTAGGAATTTTTTTTATATATGGGGTATTAAAACCTCATTTTTGGGGTTAGCTACTATTGCTTTTGTTCTACTTTGTGTATTGGAGATTGATTTTTGTAACTTTAGTAATTAATTGATTTCTGAATTTATGTTTGAAAGATTTTGCTTGCAATTTCAAGTGGGATTTCTGAGTTTCCTCTTCCTGTTAAGTAAGTTCATGATTTATTTATCTAAAACTATGAATTGTGATCTTGCTAATATGGGTAACTAAATCCACAGCTAGGGTTGTGGGAACCATGGGTAATTGACAAAGTATAATTAACAATTAAGATACTCTTGACAAGTGATTTGAATGCATTAATAATTCTTTCGTTGAGAAGTCTTTTTAACGCTGCCGAACATTAGAACTCGCCTTGTTGCTACTTGCTGGACCAAGGAGGTTGTAATTGGAAAAACATTATCAACATAGAGTTACTGTGATACTATCTAATAGGCTAGTGTTGACTGCTGCAAAGTAATAACTAAGTCATACATCAATTATGATGTCTATATGAGGTAATGGTAATGGTTAGTAAATTATACACACGTAGATGGAAGGTGCGGGGTGAAATTCTCTAGATATCGGACCAATGATTTTGAGATACCTAACTTATCGCTTTGCATGTAATACATTGCGAAAGGATTGCTTTTGCTAGGAATATCACATTATGAACCAGTGGGAACAGATACACCCTAGTTACTTTCTCATCTTGATAACAACCAAACTCTACTTTTGTTCACTTAATAATAAAACTATTTAAGGAATTTGTTTCACAACCCCCCCCACTTGTTTTAGAAAGACATTCGCTAAATAGATATAATTGTGAATTAAAGTTTAGTCTAAAAAATTTTTCTCATGGAATCGACCCCAACCTACTAGTTGGGTTCTTTACTATGAGTTGAGTTATTCTTTTTTCGAGCTTAAGTGGTTGTTTAGCATTCCAACTCGCCTACTCGTACATTCAATGTAATATTGCCAATTGGCTTGTATCTTATCATGATACAGACACTGTTAACCAAGATCAACATCATCCAGCGCCTCGTTGATCTAGCTAAGCACTCATAGTCAGTGGTGAGCTTCCTTGAATTCTGGAGGACATATATTTACTGTTTAGTTTTTTTTATTTATAGAATGTTGTGGGGTTTTTACCAATATTAATCTTAGTACTGTAGAGGCTTCATAAATAAATAGTGAGTCAGATATTTTAGTTTTTGAGTCTCTCTTTATTTACATTTCAAATATTTTATTTTGAGACTTTAGTGCCATTTTGGTTAAAACTTTTATTTAAGTTATCTTTGTGGGAACGTTTCTTGCGTTATATTGAGTAAAGTTTTCCACTGAGTTAAGTAAGCTAGACTAAGGGTTTAATCAAGGCCAGCAATGGTCATTGGGTGCTGGCCAGGTACATGGTATAAGATCGGTGCATTACAAAATTGGTATTAGAGCACAAGGTTCAAGAGTCTTAGTGAGTCTATGAATCAGTGTTTGTAGAGTCATAGTTATCGGTGTGAAGTGCGCCACATATATAATTATAAGGCTGAAATATTCAAGATTTTCTCACTTCTTTCATATTCCTTTTCATGCGTTACTGTTAATTTCTAAAAATTTTCTCTCTAATTTGTGCTTGCGCCTGTTTTAGATCATCATGCCTCCACAAAGACCAGCAAGAGATCGTACAGCCAAAAGAAATGCACCAAACGTGCAACCTCAAGGAGAAGTCACCAATGCTGAGTTCCGTGAGGCTATCCGTATGTTAATCCAAGTGGTGACTAACAAATTCGGGCAACATAGAGGAGCTCGACAAGAAGAGGCTAACACCTTGAGGATTCATGAATTTCTAGGAATGAATCCTCCGAGTTTCACCGGTTCGAGCACTACTTATGATCTGTAGAATTTTGTTGAGGAGCTAAAGAACGTTTTCGATGTGACGCATGTGGTTGATGCCGGAAGAGTTGATCTAGTTGCATACCAACTAAGAATGTGGCTAGGACCTGGGTCGATCAGTGGAAGGAGGGCAGAGATGAGGCTGCACCATGTTCGAGTTGGGCTTTCTTTCAAGAAGCTTTTTTGGGGTTTTCTTTCACCAAGAACTTAAAGAGTCTAAGGTACGAGAGTTCTTTTCACTAAAATAGGATAATTTGCGTGTGCATGCGTATGAATTGAAGTTCACTCAAGTGTCCCACTATGATCTTGAAATAGTAAAGGACATGAGGAGAGTAATGAGCTTGTTTGTTGCTGGCCTGGGTTATGCATCAAGCAAAGAGGGCAAAGCTGATCAACGACACAGACATATTCAAATTGATGGTGTATATGCAGCAAGTTGAAGCGGAGAAGCCGAGGGACAAAGAAGAGTATGAAAACAATAAAACTAGGATGGGGAATGAGTTTGGGTAGTAGAGGGATGGTTAAGATCGGCCACAGTTTCAGAATCGAAATAGGACTACACCATCATCTTCTAGTGCTCCTTCACCAAGAAACAAAGGTGAGCATCATGGTCTAAATTCACCAAACTTCATATCTAGACCAACAGAGTCGCTAGGAAGTGTGCTGAAGGAGGTAGTTTGATTAATGAATGTGCTAAGTATGGTAGAACTCACCCAAGTAAATTTCGTGATGGCCAGACAGGTTGCTTCAAATGTTGTTAAGAGGGTAACTTCATGAGAGAGTGCCCTAAGAACAGGGAGGGTAGTGGAAATCCAGGATAAAGAGACCAATATCAGTTGCTACACCAGACAGGGCTACATCTAGAGCAGCCACTTCTGCTGAAATGACAAGCAGTTACCTCACAAACCTCCATAGGAAACCTTAGACAAAGAGACATCACAAGGGTCCGGGAAAGTACCGTACAAAAAAAATTGTAGAAGTAAGGGGTGAGTACCAAACCACACGGTACTTAACAAGTAAACCTCTAAACACAAGATTAGGAAATAAAATATGGGTACTCCTTACACCCCAACCGAACCTCCCCAACTACAACCTGCATAAAATCAGTCCAAACTAAGAGTTGACCATTTACAAGCATACATCTCAACAACAAGCTCTATATTCATCAATTACAACCCCCACAAAAAGGCACTCACAATATCAGCAACATAAAAGATCAAGTTCATCAAATAGAGGTAACCAAATATCAAGTACTTTCCAACCAACAAGAAAATACATAATCATAAATAATGAAGGATGTCATGGTATGCAATGTAATATGACACCATGAAATGATATACCTCAAAATACCAAGTACCCTCTCAACTGTATATACGTGGTTCTCCTCGAAAACACATCGAGAGTTCATGACCCATGGGGAACTCGTGAGGTCCATATACCACAAAGATGATCTCCACGTGTCTGTGCGGACGATCTCAATGCATTATCATAAATCAAACAAATTCCGCAAGGACAATCTCCACGTGCTCAAATTATAATCCTAACTTCTCCATTGCACGAACGATCTCCACGTGCCCAAATGATCATAACTTGATCTCAACACCGAAATTCTCCACGTATTAGACCTTTGCTCATACCCAATCTCATGTCAATGCATGTGCACAATATGATATCAAATAAATAGGATGATGCAACATCTCAAAAAATCAGATGTCGCTATGACAAATAATCACCTCAATTATCACAATTATATGGGTTCAGTAAAGAACATAATCACACATAATAAATCAAGTCAATAATACATAAGCTAATGCCCATATGCTTTCTCGAATTACAATCAACATTCCTTAGTAATAAATTTTTCCTTTATAACACCAGTTCTCGTATCATTCTCAACCCATCACACACAAATAATTAATCATATTATATTTTACAAGCCCTTATTTAATCATTAGAATTAATCAAGGTGGAAAAATCAACCCTTTACCAAGTCCCATTACTCCCAAAAACATACCAGAGGGAAATAAAAAAATTTCTTACACTTAACAAGGGTTTAGAAATCCACTTGCCTCAATCAATAAAGAGTTCAAATAAATGACCAAGATAACATTTCAAAACAAACAACACCCATATTACTATGATCAATTTTCTAATTCATGATGTTAACCAATATGTTACATATCACCCTCCTAAATTTTAAGCCTAAGGTTAACCAATTCTTGATGTGAATCGATTTACTCCAAATATCATAAATTTGACGATATTCATACCAAACAATTTACCTAATATTTAGTTATATTGCAATATATCAAAAGTTGAATCAAAATATAATTATAATAAGAATTCAAGTAAAATTACCAAGCACTTACGGAAAGGGCACAATCTTCGAACTCAAAAATCATACGCCCTCACTATCTACTCCTCCAAATTCCCAATCGTTTTCCACCAATAGTATAAAAATTATTACACATTAATTATTCATTAAAATTAGTCACAACATACTTTCCCAGGGACCAACATTTGAACAATTCACTAAAATCTTATTTTCAACCCTGACAAGTATTTTGTCACTTTTATTTCTCAATGTTCGAGCAACACATAAAATTATCAATAATCAAATCATCCAACCAATATAATGATAACATTGAATAATAAACGCTTACTGATTCACTCGATTTCCTCTGTTCAACTGCCAAAGAGAGTTCACTCTTCTTTTTCATTTTTTTCGAATAGTTGCATGTCTTCCGCTTTTCCTTTTTCAGTTATGACGCATATGTTAACCCCAAATAATTTAATTCACTTTAATCCATGTTCAAGTGGTATAGAGTATTATTAAATGAGTACTTTAGCCCATTAACTATCGATTAAAGTTAATTATCTGTAATTACCCATAAAATAATTAACTCAACTTAAACGAATATTCAAAATTTCCAAAGATGACATTCCGGTTCATTACATTATCCACCATTAAAAATCATGTTAGTCCTCGAACATAAAGAATAAGAAAAAAGTAATAAATAAATGATGTTACTAAAAGTTTGAGTTATGACCTACTAGTTAGTGCTCATCTCTCCAAGTGAGTTCTTACTTGAGACCATTCCATCAAGATCAACTAATAATAACTAAAATTTCTAATAAAACTTTGAAAAAGCTACAATGTAGGATTGATCACCAAGACACAACTAAATCATGAATGCGATCTGAACCGAAATACAGTGGACCATAACACAATCATCAAGATGAATTTTTACTTACATGATAAAAAAAATGCTGAATCAACATCATCTACAACCAAATTAAAATTTAATCAATTACTACATTCTCAGAATGTATACACCATCACTAATCTTATCGATATTCCCTTCTCACAATATAATCTTTTCACGAGCTTAATTTATAAGAATATGATCTTTAGACAACGGGTACTTAGCAAATGAGGATAAACTTATCTAACCCATAGAAGGAAATGATCAAGTGAATAACCAAAAAGCAATACACTCCAAAATGAAGAACCTCTAACAATACTTTTTACAAATTGTAACTCTTCATAGTAGCTCTTATATAGTTTCTCATAAACAAGGATGTGCATATAGAAATACTGGTATACTTCAACTACCCAAACAACACCAAATTTATCATAACTAAAATGACCAACTCTATCCAAGAATGTCATCATATTAATAGGACAATCACAGAATAAGTACACCCGATCCACCACTAGAAATTTCACCCAAAGATGTGAAAACACAGGTGACATAGGCAAATAATTAAACTCAAAATAATGTTCAAAAAAGTTGTGACGTAATAACGTATGAACCAAAGTCAACTAACACAAGATAATCCATATCAAATATTTTCATCTATCTAACTCCATATCATTGATTTTTATCCACCTACAATCAACCACCCTAATTCCCATTACGATATTACAATTACTTGATTCATCAAACCCCACATACTTATCATAGTACTCCATTGAAACTAACACTCTTAATACCAACAAATATCATAACTACCCCAACCATTTACCTTACTCTCAAACCGTCACTAGTATCAAAGTCTTCTAAGCAAACACATTATCGCCTTTTAAAATCTTGAACACTGGCTCCCTTTATTTGCATTTAAGCATTCCATGACAGATAGTCACTTAAGACTAATAAAAAAATAATTTCGAATCTAATAGTATTTTTCCATCGAGGTACAACAATTGAATCAAACTCAAATCAACTTCACATAAACTTTCACATACAATATTTCAACTATCATTTCAATCCATCATATACCTAATGCCAAAACTTAGAGAGACATTTGACAACTCCAATAATTTTGTATACTATAAGCTTGTACCTTCTATTCAATATCAAATGTCTATGTAGCGCATCATAACAATCTATGTAGTCTCGTCAATAGAATAGTATCAATCCAACTCGAGAGCCTTAATAATCATGTAGAATTGTATCTCAGCCCTTAGTGAATCCATAAGTCAATTTTCATAATTTGACAATGTAGCTTAACATAACCACATAAAGTCTTTCAAACATCATTTATGGTCTCCCAAATCAAAGCTCAATCTTTATAAAAGTCATTGCTAAACCCCTTGTAAGTCTGTATCGAATAAATCCACCTTGTATAGGTGAAAAAACCTACTACCTTAAACTTCAAGAAAAGGGTCAATACAAGATGTCTTATTCATTTACTTTTCTAAAATTCTTCAATGACACGTGTCTCAAAACCCAATTCTAAACCCCTTTCAACATACCTTCTTATCCCTTGTAATAAGCATAAAATATTCTTGTTCTCACCTTTTTCCTAAGGCTACACTTCATCCCACATTATTTCCTCATTATGAATCTAACTCCAACTTTCAGTTTTAGTCGAGCGATGTTCTAGTGTCTCCTACAACCTTTTATACAACCAAGTTACTCCCAAAGTATTAGAAAATCAGAACCTTACTCACAATCATTATTACTATCCGAAATTCATTTAACCAATAATTCATATTATATAGTGTCATTCTAATCATAACATTCTAAAACCTTATTACGACCATGCTTCGTTAGCCCTTCATCACCATGGATTAAACTTTGCCGTCAATATGACATCCCAAACCTAACTATACTAATCAAATTCAAAAGATAAACGCAATTTTATATGCACTTTCTTACTGAACTTCTCAATTACCTCCACACAAGTATACTCGTTGAGACTTTCTTTACCTATAAGCTTGTCATCCTAAATCCACTCTCGTGGAGCTTATGGTGAAATCACCACTTAATTAAAATCCACCCTTTACAATCTAAACACATTAATATTGTACCAAAGATCCTCCACTAGAAGCTTCCTTATAAATTATGTTAGCCCAAGCATCGGTATTAGCAAACTAGTTGGTTTCTCAAACATGAATGCACATCAAATCTAATTATATGAGCATCTGATAGAACTGGTAACTCTTAAGTAGTTAGTATTCTCACTTGACAATCGTCATATCTATTTTCATATACAACTAGTAACACACCATGAAAACCCATTCGATCCACCATTAGAACAACTCATACCGACTGAAAAGATTGTACCCAAATAGCCCACACATTTTTATACATTAAGTAGTTGGAAAACATTATCAAATTTGTTTGGTCTCTAACCTAAAGCGACATGCCTTATTTTGTAGATTAGGCCGATAACAAAAGTAACGCACTCAACAAATTTAACAAAGTAAGCATCGATACTATAGTAGAAATCATATCACGATCTTTTTTAATATCTACACAATCTAAACAGTCGAAGTAGAAATTGTAACATCAATTGGTGCATCATTATTCTCATCATTTTCTAAGCATCCCATTCATGTTATGATAAATTTACTAATTGTAGTTTGCAAAGTAATATGTCCATTATCTAACCATCCATTCAATCATTCCACCTCCAATTGTTAAACCACTCTAATTATCGTATATACCAAACAAGTACTATTACTTTACTACCGTAACTAACCTTACATAACCCCTGTAGATTTTTAAATATTTTATATCTAACCACACATTCAATTCTAACTTATGAAGCATCTAAGGCACTATTTATGTTGTGAATGTAGCCTTGAATACCTATGAACTCTTCAATAGTGACTGGAAATCTTGGGTATCGTAAACAAAGATCAGGCTTAAAATGGAAAGGATAGGTATTGTAAGATGAGAGAAAATTAAAGAAGGAGAACAAAGTCTAATGTTGATAATGTTTGATATAGAGACTGCATTTGTTTGATATTTTGGATTTTTTTGAAACAATTACGCAGTTGTGACTGCTTTAGATTGATGTTTACCCGTTTTTGGAACAATTATGCAGTTGTGACTACATAAGTTTTTTATCTGTTTGTTTTTTAATAATTATGTTGTTATTGTGTGTAACGACCCTTAAAGTGAACTAGATTGAATTTGAGCCTAACATGTTGGTTATGAGTTAATAAGGTATCAAAATGATGAATATAAGTATTAGAAGTCAGTTTGAGGAGTTTGGAAGTCAGACGTCTGAGAACAGCCAAGATGTTTGAAAGTTAGCCTTTAGGCATGCTAGTGCGTTCTAGTGTGCCTTTGCATCTTTTATGTTTTTTTGTGTACAAATTGATAGAAGAGGTTTCTAACAATGTAGGTTAACATGTTTAGGTTTGAAACGTCTAGCTACAACTCCCCTAGGACCACCCTATGGGTGCTTGAGAAGGACCCAAACCTTCGTAAGAAACTGCCAAAAATTGTACCAATTGACGAGCATCAAGCAATGCATTGTTGATCATTGTACGTCCCTTCGTTTGGAGGAGTTTCTCCACACTAAGGTGTGGGAGATTAGCCCCAAAATTTCCAGTCTCTGACCAAAATAAGGGCCTGCAAGATGGTCCGTCGTCCAGTCGAAGGCCAGTAGATGCAACCATCAATGGACACCTGCAATTTCTTGCTGGTGTGTCGGCCACGGTTGGGGCAATTTGGGAAATTCACCTAGTTTCTAAATACTTCATCAACGGTTATTTTGGATCTTTTATGGTATATTGAGTTATTTTAGACTCTAAGCCCTAGTCTTAGACCACACTATTCAAAAATAAAACCCGAAGATCAAATGAAGTTATCACTAGACTCAATTGAATCTAGGAGCAAGATTAAAGCTAGGATTGGATTTCTTCATTGTTTCTCCATAAATTTTTTGCATATTCTTCAATATAGTTATGGTGATTTCATCCTTGACTCTTCTTCCATTCAAGGAGCCAATTCCAAAGGCTTTTCAAAGATGATAAAAAACATATAAATTCCAATTTTGGATTCTAAGAATGGATTCTTGCATATAAAGGTTTAAATCAACTTTTATCAAGTAATCGATGTTAGTTTAATGTTTAAGATCTAAAACTCTATAAACCCATGCATTACATGAATTAGTATTTTTGCTCTAATGTGGGTTAATTATAAATGGCTTAATTCTATTGAATTCATGTGTAGATTGTATTGGGCTATTGAATTATGTATTGATTAATACTATAATTGTTCATGGATGCCTTATAATGATGATATCTATGTGGAGTATTGATGGATCGTTGATTTGATTTAATTATTGGCTTAGTCTTATGTATATTGTTATGGGTAAATCTCTATTATGTGAAATTGTAATGAAAAGGCTAAAGGATGATGATTATGGCTATGAAAGGTGGTGACTTGACCTAATTCCTCTATTTAGTATAGTATCGATATTGAATTGTATTGATTGGTATGGTCCACTTATGGTGGTGGTGTTTAGGTGTTATATATGCTATGAACATGGCCTTGTCGGCATTATTATGTGAATTATGCTATTATCATGTTATAGCTTGTATAGATTGTCAAGGTGAAGGATGATAATGTGTATATGTATGTGTGTGGTTAAAGTATGATTTCCTCTAAATGATTATATGTGAATATGATAGACTACGATGAGTTTCTATGTGTGTTGATAGGGTATCTTGTTAGGTGGACTTAGTTGTCCCTACATGGTACTTGAATGTTATTGAATATGTGATATGATGATGTTGTGTCTTGATTGATAGACTTATGTCCCTCTACTTGACACATGTAATTTACATGAATGTGAATTCTTGACTTAGTAGGCTTAGGCACCTTTGTCATGTATGTGTATGAACGAATGATGAATGAACATCTAGGATCGGTAGACCTAAGATGGTTCCCTTCTAAGGATGACTAATATAAAACCTTGAATATGAAATTAAGTTCAAGAACATAGGACCTTGCAAATAGAAAAGAAGGTAAATAGAAGCCTTGAAGTGAAAGACTATAATGGTATCCTTCTTGAGTGGAATGATGGACTTAGGTGTAGGTTTGTTGGAACGACATGAAACCATCTCTAAGGAAGTAATAAGATCTATACAAATAAACCTTTATTGGCAGCCATAGTGTACCCATCCTTGGGAGAAAATGGTATTGTGAGTTGGTAGGGCATAGTGATTGTACCTTCTCTTATACACTTATGTAATGATTTACTCGATGATAACAAAGGCAAATCACCGAGTGAGTATTCTTGTGGTAGTAGCTCTAATTAAGAGGAGACTAGAGTACAATGAAACCCTTGATATTCCTTAACCATGTGCCAACATAGGATATGTCCTAGTTCTACCCTTGGAAAGTAGAACACCTTCCTCGGGGTTGGGTAGACTCGGATTCGATACCTAGCCAGTGTGGTCTATGTTGGCTAATTCTTATAATCATCATGTGGGATGTTCATTCTAGTGTTGGAAAAGTTCTACAACGTGTATGTAATGGAATAGAACGCTATTTACACATGGCACGAGTAAGATTTGAAGATGCTAGGATGAGTTCCCTAGGTCCTCCAAGACGATTATGTAAAGACATATAATTGTTGAATGTGTCTTAAATGTCTAAATGAATATTGTTGACTTAGGTAATGTTTGATGAATAGGAAGGTTCTACCTAGGGTATCTTTGAGGATTGCTTAGGTAGGCTTGAAAAAGGTGTATGGGCGGTCTTTTCATGTTTTATTTAGGTGAGTCTTAGAGTAACTTTAGGTGGAGAGTCTAAATAATGGGAAGGGGTTTATTTGATGAACATGGAGCTATGTATTATTGTAAGGTGAATAATAATTTTATTTTTGGTAGTATTAAGGATTTGCTTAGGTGTGCTTGAATAGGGTGTATGGGTGGTGTCTTCTTGACTTATTTAAGTGAGTCTTTGAATAACCTTTGGTAGGGAGTCAAAATGCTTATGTGTATTTTAAATGGTTATGGTTGTCTCTAATAAATTATTTGAACATGTCCTATATGTGTATATTGTGGTGAAAATGGTTCTTATACATTTTTCATGATATTTATATCAAAAGAGCATAAAAAGGATGTTATAAAGTAAATGTCCATTTTATCATGGTTTTCTTGCATTTTCACCGTACTTAGTGCATTCAATGTGCTAATTCCATATTTTTTTTATTTCTACAAGTGTAGGTGGCAAGTGAGTGTAAGCGTCTAAAGTTTCAATCTTGAAATACAATAAATAGGAAAGGAAAAAGAGCAAGCAAACAATAATTTTTGTATTTGAATTAATGCGAAGGTTACAATCTTTATAAAATATGTCAAAAAGATATGTAGTCCCCTGATTCTTCTCTTCACAGATGTTCTTAATTTGGCAGGATACTTGCGGCTCAACACTTGCAGCGAAGTCTTCTTTGTATGTTGAAAACTTGTAGGTCACCACTGAAGAGAAATTATGGATTCCTGTGTGTATGTATTTTTTTTTTTTGTGTCTTTTGGTCAGAAAAAGACCTCTTTATATAGGCTTAAGTTAGGAATTTAGGGGTATTTTGGTCCGAGCAATTTTGACCCCTGGGCCTGAAGAACATGAGTTGGGCTCATCTTGCCAACTTAATGACTTGGCCCAAGTGATTTGGACTTGATTTAATTCATACACTTTTGACTTAGATATTAATCCGACTTTATCAACTAGTAATTTGACTTGGTGAACATATGGTGATTTAAGATTTAATCCAAATTTAATATGGATTTATCAATAAAATTTCACTGTCTACAAATGCCCCCTACTTCGAGGCTTGTTGGGGCGCTCGATTTGTCGAACTTGTAAAGCCAAGACTTGAAGTACTTGTGAAACAAATATTTTTTTTCATCGTAGTTGATCTTTCACGAGACATTTGAAGCTTTATGAGAAATTACCATGTCGATATGTTGAGGTCAACATTTACCAGAGTCTTCATGACAATATTCTCTAATTTGTAAGAGGTCATTTGACTTTCGGTTGTTATCAACTCATTTCCGTCTTCAAATGTTTCCGGCTCATGAAAACTTATCGCATAACATTTCTTCATAGTGTGGTAATTTCATCTAGGTCATCAACTACGAAATGACCACTAATTCAATGAGCAAGGATTGCGTCAACAAGCTTGACTTGGTGATAGAGACCTTGTGGTTTCGACAAAAATTTTAGGTTTTACTTGAATAGAACAACGCAAGGAATTCAAATTCTCTTGACGCGAGTCTATTCTCATTCGGGTATATTTTTTCATGTATCTCCCGAGAAAACTTTACCATAATTTGGTC
>NC_028640.1:12825178-12839499 GCF_001406875.1 Solanum pennellii
CATAGGGAATGATAAAGCACTAGGTGTAGACGGATATAATGCTTTCTTTTTTAAGCATACTTGGAAGATCATAAAAGGTGATATTATTGAGGTTGTTCAGAGTTTCTTCACAATAGGGAAATTATATAAGTCATTCAATTGCACTTTAGTTTCTCTCATTCCAAAAGTTCAGAATCCTAAAACTGTGAAAGACTATAGACCAATTGCCTGTTGTACTGTGGTATATAAAATCATCTCCAAAGTGTAAACAAATAGGTTGCATGATGTTATACAAACTGTCAGTTGTGATAGCTAGGCATGATTTATTCCAGGAAGGAAAATATCTGATAATATATTACTTGCTCATGAATTGGTTAAAGCCTATACTAGGAAACATATTTCTCCTAGAAGCATGCTGAAGATTGACATGCAAAAAGCTTATGATTCAGTTGAATGGGCATTCTTGGAACAAGTAATGTTTGGTCAAGGATTTCCTGAGATGTTTGTGCAATGGATAATGAAGAGTGTAAGGACAGTGAATTATTCCATAGTGGTTAATGGGCAGAGTACTAGAAGTTCTGATGCAGCTAAAGGGCTCAGACAAGGAGATCCAATGTCTCCTTTCTTGTTTGCTATAGCTATGGAGTATCTTAGTAGACTTCTTAAGGGCCTTAAATATGATAAAGCTTTTAAGTATCATCCTAAATGCTCTAAACTTGATATTACTCACTCGTGTTTTGCAGATGATCTGTTACTTTTCTCTAGAGGAGATCTTGAGTATGTTAAGGCTATTCAAAGGTGTTTTTCACTGTTTTCTCAAGATTCAGGATTACAAGCAAACCTCAATAAAAGCTCAATATATTGTGGTGGTGTTCAGATGGAAGTGAGGCAGCAGATTGTGCATCAACTAGGCTACAACATGGAGGAACTTCCTTTTAAATATTTGGGAGTGCCACTATCAATCAAGAAAATGTACGTTCTTCAATGGTATCCTCTCATTCATAAAATTATGGCAAGAATCAATTCATGGACAGCAAGGAAACTATTTCTTCAATGGTATCCTCTCATTCATAAAATTATGGCAAGAATAAATTCAGGGACAACAAGGAAACTATCTTATGCAGGTAGAACTCAGCTAGTGCAGACAGTGTTATTTGGTGTACAATCTTACTGGGCACAATTGTTCATTTTTCCAGCTAAGATAATCAAGTTGATTGAGAGTTTGTGTAGAAGTTATTTGTGGTCAGGTGTTGGACATATTACTAAGAAGGCTTTAATAGCATGGGAGAAAGTATGTTGTCCTAAAAATGAAGGTGGTATGGGATTGATAAATATGCAAGTGTGGAATAGAGCTGCTATGGCCAAACTATGTTGGGAGTTAGCAAATAAAGAAGATAAGCTATGGATCAAATGGATACATGCATACTACTTAATAGGGCAGAATGAGTGGCAGAAGAGAGATCAAGCAAGCTGGATGGTCAGGAAAGTAATGAGTCCTAAACATACAATTGATCAGGTTCAACATCTGTAAGGAAAAGGGTTGATCACACAAATCTATGATTATCTGAGAGGGGAGAAGCTCAGACCTGAACGGAGGTATCTCATGTATAAGAATGCAGTTAGGCCAAAAGCTTACTTCACTCTGTGGAACATGTTGAATAGCAAGCTAGCAACAGTTGATAGGCTTGCTAAATGGGGAATGGTACTTAATAAAGCTTGTGTCTTATGCAAAAGTACTGATGAGAGCATAGAACATATAATTATCCAATGTCACTATGCTAGGAAGGTTTGGAGAGGTTATTAGACTGGATTGATAATCACAGTAGATGTCCAATGACATGGAGACAATTTATGCAATGGAGTATTCAACATGGGAAGAGGTTATTAGACTGGATTGATAATCAACATGTGATGTTTGTTTGAGGTATGTGTTAGCAACTTGTTTTGTAATGTTTTGACTCGGTAATTAATAAAAAGTTAGTTACCAAAAAAAATAAAAAATAAAATAAAATAAAATAATAATAATAATAATAACAACAACAGCAACAACAACAACAAGAATAATAATAATAAAAAAATAACAATAGTAATAATAATAAAAATAATAATTATAATAATAAAAATAATAATGATAATAATAATAATAATAAAAATAACAGTAGTAATAACAATAAAAATCAATAATAATAATAATAATAATAATAATAATAATTATAATAATAATAATAATAATAAAAAGTAATAATAATAATAATAATGATAATAATAATGATAATAATGATAATAATAATGATAAAAATAATGATAATAATAATAATAATAATAATAATAATTATTATTATTATTATAATTATAATAGTAATAATAATAATAATAATAATAATAATAAGTAGTAATAATAATAATAATGATAATAATAATGATAATAATAATGATAATAATGATAATAATAATGATAATAATAATGATAATAATAATAATAATAATAATAATTATTATAATAGTAACAATAATAATAATAATAATAATAATAATAACAATAACAATAACAACAACAACAACAACAACAACAACAACAACGACAATAATAATAATAATAATAATAATAATAATAATAATAATAATAATAATAATAATAATAATAATAATAATAATAATAATAATAATAATAATAATAATAATAATAATAATAAGGACAACTAGTGCAGTATATAGGTAGAGTCCCATACCCCTACATAGACTAAGTCAAACCCCATAAGTCATCTTAGTTAGAGTTCACTTTATTACTTCATTATACTTTTGTGAACACTTGTCTTAACGTACATAGACCACATGATCTAATATGGAATCCACTATTATGAAACTCTACACCGAAAAAAGGTGGACTACTTGCCAAGGTAGTACGAAAGCATGAACATAGCATCTATGTGGGTCCACTAGCTAGTATATTTATAGGGGCAACATAGTTCAAGAACTAGGAGACATGATTAAGACCATATTTATGCCTTGGGAATTATTATCTCTATATCTTGAGTACAATAGTGAACCTACCTTCCCTACTTGGAAAGGGACACTCCTCACTACTATTTCACTCGGTGTTAAGCTAGAGTCCCTTTTGAAATGTCTTTCATTAACAATCATAACTTAGCTTAGGTCATAGGATAATAACTCCTTGTATATTCATAATTATTATCTCAATAAGAAAATCATGAGAACATCCTTCCAATACAATCCTCATATGTGAGATTAGCACATTAATAAGAACATATCATAGTAAGGCACATAGGTATTTCACAACCAATCATATACCATTACATCTTAATCATAATATCACAATCCACATAATCAATACATTTCAATTACATCATCTTCCAACACCTACTTAATCCAATCAAAATACCTACTTCAATATAACTTCATCACCAAACACAAGCCATCACAATTGAAGTAAAGGTATGAGATCACAAAGAAATACCTAATCTCCTTCAAAAGCCATCATCCAAGGTCGTACCATAAAATAACCAATTTCATCAAATAATTGTTGTAATCCCATTATACAATAGTAAATATCACAATAGCTAAGTCAATTTCACCATTACAATTCAATTCAACACTAGTTAATAACCTGGGGTTAGGGAATTTGGGTCAATTCATGATTTAACCCTCATACTATGTTAAATAATCAAGAGCTACTACAATTAAACAATTATACATCATAATATAATCATAATAATCAACGGAGACCGTAAACAATACAATTTAGACAATTACATTTGGATTAGAAAGAAACCCATATGAAAATAATCTTTTCGAAATCAATTTTGGAAGAACCCTTTGGGAAGTGGAATCCCAAAGGTGAAAGGTTCTCATACCTTGTTAATATTTGAAGATTGATGGAAATAAGTTACCTTCTTTCTTCCTTGGAACCGTTAGATCTTAGTCTTCTATGGATTTCCTTGGGAAAAAGAGAAAGTAGAGAGAAGAAAGAGCAATTAGGGTTTGGCAATTCTGAGGTGTTAAGTTAGTTTAATGAGGCTTAGGTATTTATATAGGTCATTTATTAGTTAAATAGACCTCCCTTAACCCCTAATTAATCAACTAACCTACCAATTAATTAAATGAACTCACCTAACACTTAACAGGAAAACTCAAGCACGGCCTATGAGACCACGATCGACAGTCCATAGGTCAACCTACGCCCCGTTCCCCTAACCATCCTGTAGGTCCGTCAATAAGTTCACAAGTTGAATTTTGAACATTTTTGGAAAATGGATAAGAGGTTTTCAATTGAGGCAATCCATGACCAGTCGATTGGCCTATGACTCGTCGCCTGCAACTCGAAGGTAGACACTGTCTATGCTAGCTCATTTTTTGCAGGTTTTGGTCAAATGCAATGTTCCTCTCCAAGGACCCCTAGGGTGGTCCTTGGGGAGTCATACCCATGCGTTTTGACCCTAAAATTACACTAACACTATTTTGAAACCATTCCACGAATTTTTATCAATTTCCATCTCCTAAAATGCCGTGAAATAGGCTATGGCCCACTAGCGCCTCTTGCACTAGTCTCTGAACGTCATGCACATTCCTTGAAGTTTTGACTCTAAAACTTCCTAAATGACTTTTATACATTAATATTGACGTTATAACAATGTTAAAAACCTTTTACACTCATGTGAGGCTTTGGATTAGGTTTTAGACTTTCGGAGTGTTACAAAATTTATGTTATGATATGGTATGACTTGTTATTAGTTGATATGGTTATATAGAGTTTCCTTTGGAATTATAACTTGTTATACGATTTGGTGTGATGGTAGTGTAATTTTATGGTATAAGCTTGAAATGCTTTGAGAAAATGTGGCAAATAGCTAAAGATGCATGTTGCTCTTTTATACGTGTAAAATGTGTCATTGTTGCCTTGTTATTAGAGAAGTGCTTTATAGTTGCCTTATGTGGATTGGAGTAGTTTTTATAGACCTAATCCTAAGGAGGGAAGACGAGTGTTGAACCTTGTTAGGTGATTGTGAAGTATGTTTGCTAATAAGATAACCCTTATTACTAGATAGTTAGTTCCCTTATATATCTATTCTAAAAGTGGGGAAAAAGGGAAGAAAAAGGTTTTGTTCTATCGTTTGGAATTATGTTTTGGCCAAATATTGACATAGAGGGTAGTATGTATCCCTTAAACCATAAAGATAAGGAGAAAATTGATGTTGACTTACGTTGTGGTGGTTATTTCACTTTAAAGATTGAACTTAGGCAGGGCCATTTGAATAAAATGCCTGGATTGTACCTAGGAATTATTGGTTGGAAGTTTCCACCAAATTGATAACCTTTGTAGGCTTGAACGCAGAAATACTTACCTTGTTATGACTTGGTGTTGGATTGTGATAGAGCTATTAAACTACCCTTGGTATTCATGGTATAGTTAAGGCCTCATGTGGTTAAGCAGTATGAACTAGCTTTATTTATATGAGTTCCTTTAGGTGATAAACTTAGAGGAATAAAGATGTTTAAGGTATTACCTCTTGATGGTTGAGTTAGCAGGCTCCTTGATATGAGATTTTGAGTGAAGGCCCTCAATGATGTTGAACTTTCTTATATGAGGAGTTTATATTTTTTGTATTGACTTATTTTGAACTTGGTGTTAAAGGTCATGAGTTGGTTAAGATTGCCCATGTTGGGAATAATGTTCCTACATAGTAAAACTTGGAGTGCCCTTAATGGTCCAATATTGCTTTCCGTTGAACCTTCTATGTTGAAAATCACTAGTAGTTGATTTTGTTGAAGGGCGTGCATAAGTTTAGATCCCAAGAAGAGGGTGATGATGTGATTAGTTATTTAAGTTAGTGATATAAGATTCTCTTAAGGTTGATATAAGTTGCTCTTAATTGGATTCACACTAAGTGGGGGATGATGATGTGAGTAGTACGTTTGGAGATATCTCTATCTTATCCTTCTATTTGTACTCAAGTTTGAAACCAAAGTGTTCCTAGTAGCTTGTTCATGATGGGAATCTTGCGTATAAGTACAAAATGCATGTTCTCCATATGTTGTGCATGTCTTAATTGACACTGTGTTATGCATGTTTAGAAGATTCTAAATTGCATGAAAAAGGATTGTTTTTGTCAAATTCATGTTTTCTCATGTTAATTGTGCATCTTGATATGTTAGCTGTGCATTTAACAATGTGAGAGAAGGAAAATAACATGTTTTATGTCACTTTTAGCGTCTGGTGTTTTGACCACATAATTAGAATTTGAGTCTCCTTTAAATGAAAAATGATGAGTATCTTAAATATGTGTGACTTTTATGACTTAGGAAGTATTAATGTAGGCTCACTCTTTAGAAGTGATTGTATCTTGATGTGTGCCTATAAATTGCAAGCATTTCCTTAATTTCTACATGTTTATGAAGACTATGGTCATGCAAAATAAAAATTGAAATTTTGTTAAATGACTTCCTATTGTTATGATATGTGTGGTGTCAATTACCATTTTGACTTCATTAGGAAGTAAGTATAAACATGCTTAGGTTAAAAGTGAGAAGTTCTCATTAAAGTAAATTGACTTTTGTGCATTGCTTGTGTATGAACCTATGATAACATTTGAGTATGTTAAGGAGAAGGACGTTCTTTCTTAAACATAACAAAACATGATGAGTTTAAACATGGCCAAAAGGGTATTATGTCTAAATGATACGGGTCTTTGTTGATGTACATTGCTCATGATCTATGGGCATTGAGTATGAGTTGCTTAAATTGCTTATTGAGTGATGTTGAACCTGCCTATTTGTGGCTTAAAGTTTGTTGCATAATGATCTCTTAATGAAATAAGATGTAAAGACCATGTTTTAATTAGGAGAAGGATGTTCCTCCTATGAACATGACAAAGCCTATGTGTTCGATGCATTTAAGAATGAGTGAATAAAGGTTTTGCTTGTTTGTGTTGCATTGAGCAAAATTGTTTGAAGTTGGTGCTCCTTGTAATTTTTGTGCATTTAATACCATGTGACGATGTTTTGAATTTTTTGATCTGTTGAATGAGTCCTTGAGTCTTTAAAAGTGTTTTAAAATGTTCCAAGTATCATTCGAGGAGGAATATTCACAAGTGGGTGATATTGTAAGGACCCTAAAAATGAAGTAAGGTATCTAGATCCTCACATGTGACTTAAAATGTCATTAAAATGTTTATTAAGTGTTTCATAGTGTTTATACTTGATTTGAAGTGATTTGGAGGTCAAACATCCAAGAACGTCCGACACGTTAGAAAGTTAGACCTTAGACGTGCTAGTCTGTTCTAGTGTGCCTTAGTATGGTATACATGTTGTTTGATGCTCAAATTGATAAGAAAGTACCTTAACAAGTTTATGATAGTAAGTTGGTTCAAAACGTCCGGGCACAACTCCCCTAGAACCACCCAAGGGGTCCTTGAGAAAGACCCAAATGCTGCTTGGCAGCGTCAATCAACTAGCTAGCATCAATCGACCGCCCCTCACTCTACGCCCTGTAAATGGACGTCCATTACTCCACACTTATGTGTGGTGTATTAAGCCCCCAAATTTCTGTCTCTGTCACAAACCACGGAGGTTCAGGACGGGTCGTCATTGCACCAATAGTCCGTCGACTGCCCTCCGTCGATAGAGACGTACAACACTGTCTAAAACTCTGCCATGCGAGGGGTGAACTGAGAAATTCACCCCACGTCCCAAAAGAAATTCTGGACGGTTATTATGGGAAATTTTAGGTATTTTAAGGTAGTTAGAAAGATCAAAACCCCTATTCCAATTCATTCCTCAAATTTCACCCTTCCCTCTCAAAACAAACTCTCTCTAAAAACCTCCATTGGAGTTGAAGCTCAAGAAAAGCTTGGAGATTGGATTTTTTTGGTTTCTTATTCAAGATTTCGTGTATTTTTTATGTAATGTGGTATGGTGGTCCTTCATCCTCACTTATCCATTCATCTAAGGAGTTGTTTCAAAGGTTTTCAACGAGATTTTATAAATGAACTCTCTATTTTCAATCTAGCCATGGGTTACTTCTCAAAATGATTTCAAAAGCATGCTTATGATAAATTGATGATTAGCTACTGTTTTAGATATGATTTCAATCCAATTTCATGATGAACCCATGATCTTTCTCAATTCTCACCTTTACTTATAATGTGGATAACATAATCTTATTGGGATGTTGTTAGGTTGTAGTTTCGATTATGCTATCTTGATTATAGCTTCTGTTTTCCTCATGAATTGATTATATTTATTGGTAACTAATTGATGATTATCAAAGCATGGAGAATCGTTAAGATTACCCTATTCCTTCTATTTTGCTTAGAATTGGTAGTAGAATTAGCCTTGAATGGCATTGTGTTGTATGGTACACTTATGGTGGCGGTGTTTACGTTCATTTATATCTCTATATTGATTGATTATGGCATTGAAGGCAAGTTTGTGAATTATGAAGTGTTGTTTGGAGTATATGCCTACTCTTTCAATATATTATCATGTGCTAAGTGTTGCTGGTGTATTCTACATTTGCATGAAGTTGTTAGGGTTAGGTATGATCTATGTGTTGCCATTGATGAAGTGCTAATGGTTAATGACACCATAACTATGTACCCCTATATGAATGTGTGATATTAGTTAAAGTTAGAAACTAGACTTTTAGAAAATCTAACCATGACCCTGGTAAAAATAGATTTAAACCAAACAACTGAAAGGTGTCAGGGCTGTGGAAAACTAGGATATCAAGCCAAGGACTGCCCCGCCATTAATAAAAAGAAAGAGAATTAATATGTTAAATCTGGAAGAAGTTAAGGATAAATTATATTCTATTTTAGAATATAATAATTCCTCCTCCCATAAAAATCTTAGCAACGAAGATCAGGTAGATATGGCCTATAGTTATGAAGATAGTAAGTCAACGGACACTTGGAATGTGTTAGTGTAAGTTACACTTGCAAAAAGCAAAAACATTCCATAAATTTCATTGCTAGTTGTAATAAGGAAACTTTTTTGATAGGATAAATCATATTAAAAATTCTAATTTTAGGAAAAATACTTAACTACCTTAAGAAATTTAGTCCTTGATAAACGAGCTGACACAATTACTAAAAAATCATCACCTAATCAGGAACCGGAAAATTATAAATCCGAACCTGAAGAATCATCAAAAAGGTATAATCTCTCACAGAATCTCTTTCTAATGTAAGAATTAGTAACATTGCGATCATTAGATCGCAAGGCATCCATACCAGGACGCTAGGTAAAAATCTTCTATTCCCCTACATAAATTATGTATGAAAAGAAGAGAATAATTTCCTAAAAGAGGAAAATACATTGAAAATAAACCTATTTTCATACCAAGAAAATTATACAATAAAAATTACTAAACCTTCTCTTCCTCGTAGGTTTTACTTAACCTTCTTTATAGAGATAGGAGTTACTCAATTCCAAAATAATTTAAATAATAACTACAACACAACTCAATATATTTTCCATAAAAACTATAGATTTTTTATTTGGAAAAAATTATTATACAACTCTGTTTTTCAAATAAAGGGAGAAAAACTCTCAAATATATTAATAAAAGAAATTTTCAGGGAAATAATGAGGTCAGGAATAAGACTTTTCCCGACGTTCAAACCTAATAAAAAATGAAACGACCATTTTATGAAGAAGATCAAACAAAATCAAAAGATATATACATGTATTCCCTCCTACCAAAATATACTATACCCTCACCATTGAAAGAACCTATAATCAGCTCACCCAAGCTACAACCACTTCATTCGATTTTCCGAGAAAATTCATCCTCATCGATCAATGACAATAATTTGATCCAAACCAAGGATAGTTACAAAATGAAAAACGCAAAAATATACCAACAAGCAAATCCCGGGGCCACCTATAAAAACAAAAAGGATAAGGCTCCAAAAAAAACAATTTTAGTTAATAGTGTTACATGTACTGCCAATTACTGCACTTGATTAAAAAATGTGGGGATTATGAAATTCAGGACTTACTAAAGCGCTGCTACACCAACAAAAATTATTTGGAGATGGAATATCCCTTGAAAACCCGAAGGTATTACGAATTTATTTTAACAGATACTGATACGGTAGAAAATGAGCATATATTCAATGAAAATAATTCCTATAAAAAGAATATTGAGTCCATTTGAATGGCCTTGAAGATCATCTACATACCCCAATTCACTTATAAAAAACTCATGGACCCCAGACATATAACTGTTATGATTATAAAGCACCATGGTATAACTTTATTTTTGTTAGACCAAATACCCGCACTTGGTTTATAAAGTATACAAAAGAAATGAAGAACACAATTATTCCCTAATGGTTTTACGAATGGTGGAGTATGTTTGGAGTAAATAAACAGGTATTATCAACTCAACATCAAATACAGTTTGAGAAATTTCAGATAGAAAAAAATATATATGCCTTATCAGAAAATATTATATTATGCAAGTTCTTTATTGCATAAAGGAATCTCTTATATTGTTAATTGGTCCTTCGACATAAGTGAATTTGAGAGGATCAAATATCTATGCAAAATCATTAACATAAAAGGATGGGCTCCAGTGGTCCACGATGATAAGTTAAATACAAGTTCATCACCCCAAAGGGATTACGACATTTCCAAAGAATGATTAAAAAGATGGATCGAAGAAGCCCTACTTAACCTCAACACTGATGCGGAATAAAAAATTGAGTTATTAGATATTACGGCCTCCCATCACGAGCTTAGCAACGGAGATATGTTAGATCCATAAGGAATAGCACAAACCTACCTTCTTAATTAAAAGAAAGTGCCAGCACACTTTGATGACAAACAAGAAAAATATCAAGAAAATAAATATCTACGAGTGGACCCTACATACAAAGAGATACAAGTTTCAAGACCATTATGAAAATAAGCATTGGACAAAGCAAGCTTATTCACTATATCAATAATACTACAAACCTGTTGACCCCGCAGGAATAAAGCACAAAGTAACAAGAGGATAAATTAACAAGATATGCTTTGGAGATAAACTTTCAGCAAAACAAAATAAACATGCAGTGAAGGCTACGTAAGTAATTTAAGCTAACGTGGCATCTATTTCAAGTCACATAAATTATCATCAGTTATTTTTAATGGGTAGTAGTTACGTATAAAAAAAATAACGTGTATTAGTGTATGCAAACACATGTAAATGAGATAGAATAATAGGTTAGATTATTCAGCACTTTTGATGTCTAGTTAAGGCTTTCAACTTGTATCAGTAGAAGGCATTTAAAATCTTACCGACTTTGAAAAACCTCTCTACACTTTCTCTGATTTGCATTTCCATCTGTGTTCTCTCATTTCCTACATCAATAAAAAGTTTTTGTAATTACATATTTTCTCTACTTATTTCTATATTAAGTTTTATTTTAATGAATTTAAAAGTTTTCTTTTACTGCCTTCTTGTTAACATTTCCTTTAAAAAAATTCTTCAAGGGTTTTGCTTCTTCTTGCTCCCTTCCGTTACTCTTCCCGATTTTCCTTAAGATTCCGTCCCAAAACTCGGTCCGTCCCCTCAATTGGTATCAGAGCCAATTTGGCCGGGAAGGGTATGAGTAGGAGAGGCTAAGTCCCTGTGCTGTCCTTGGGAGGATGGCGTCAAAACGTAGATTGCGGTTGGGGTGGTAAGTTCGGAGTTTGATAGTTGTTGTTGTCTTCCACTTGTGCTCTTAGTTTTATTCCTTGAAGTATGGTAAAATCTATATTTCCCAAAGTTAGACGATTTTAGATGGTATAAAGATATTTTTCTGAACAAAGTTATGATTAGAAAAGACTCTTATCACGATTATTGGAAAGAAAAATTTATTAGTGGTCTATCCAAGCTATTTGCTGAAAAGGTTAGAATAAAATTAAAACATCAATTTGAAGTAAAAATTTCTTACATTCAGTTTACCTATGATGACCTCATAGGTTTTATAAATATTACTGGATTAGAATTATGCACTAATATAAAACTTATGAATCAACTAAAAAGAGATAGTAAATTATTACAAAATGAAAAAGGAAAACTTTTGTGAAAATATTGGTTGTATTAAACTATCGGCTCCATCAAAAGAGGCTTCTAAGAACTGAACTCAACCATTCGTAAAATCAACGGGGAATAATTTTGTTCTTCATTTCTTCTATATATTTAATAAACCATGTTTTGTTATCTGGTCTAACAAAATTAAAGTTATACCATGATGCTTTATAATCATACCAGTTATATGTCTGGGGTCGATGAGTATTTCATAACTAAATAGGAGTATGTATATGATCCTCAAGTCATACAAACGAACTCCAGATTCTTTTGATAGTGCACTTGAAATATTGCATATTGTCTAAATTTTTTCGTCAAATATATGCTCAATTAATACCGTATAAATGTCGGTTAAAATAAATTCATAATACCTTCGGTCATTAGGGGATTTTCCATCTCCACATAATTTTTGTTGGTGTAGTAGCGCTTTAATCAGTCCTGAATTTCATAGTTCCCACATTTTTTATCAAGTGCACTAATTGGTAGTACGTGTAATACTGTTAACTCAAACTCCTTTTTATTTGGAGCCTTATCCTTTTTCTTTTGAGAGGTGGCCTCGAGATTTTCTTATTGGTATATCTCTGCGTTTTTCATGTTGTAACTATCCTTGGTTTGGATCGAAATATTTTTATCGATCGAGGAGGAAGAATTTTCTCCAAAAATGGAATGAAGTGGTTGTAGCTTGGGTGAGCTTGTTATAAGTCCTTTCAATGGTGAACGTATAGTATATTTTTGTAGGAGGGAATACATGTATATATGCTTTGATTTTGTTTAATCTCTTCACAACCACATATCCATCACATTAATCATAGAAAAAAATTACATCATTGATAAATTTGCACTATTTGATAAAAGCTTAGATCAAAACTGCATTATTGTAGGATGAATTCCACATAAAAATCTAGATAAAGGCACTACCAGATTATTCTCTGCAACTTGGGAAAAACTTAAAATAAACTATAAACTCAGGAATGCTTACATATGCAATAATGAAATTGTGTTCCTAAATGATTTTATGATAACCAAAGACATAAATGGAAAAATTATATTAGGTATTCCGTTCATCACCCAAATAAAGTCATATACCTCCCAATTAGATGACATCCATACAAAATTTCATCTTCCCCTCTCTAAATACAATGTCAAAAGATGAAAGTAATTTCATAAAGGACAAAATATATTTAAAATTAATTCAGTTTGACATCAAGAAAATTTTGCAATAAAGGTTATAAAACCTTCTCTTCCTCCAAGAACTTTTTTGTAAAACTAGGAATTACCTTCTTTCAAAAAAAATATAATTAAACAATGACTGCAACGCTGTCAAACATTTTCCATACAAATCATAAATTTCATCATCAATTTTCAAATAAAGGGAACTCATGATACCAAGAATAACAAAAAATGAAACTCATGAAGTGGTTGTAGCTTTAGTGAGCTATTTATGGGTCCTTTCAATGGTGAGGGTATATTATATTTTTGTAGGAAGGAATACATGTATATATCTTTTGATTTTGTTTGATCTTCTTCATAAAATGATCGTTTCATTTTTTCTTCGATTGAACATCGGGAAAAGTCTTATTCCTGACTTCATTATTTTCCTGAAAATTTCTTTTATAAAAGTTTTGAGAGTTTTTATCCCTTTATTTGAAAACCAAAAGTTACATAATACTTCTCTCCAATTAAAAAATGTATAATTTTTATGGAAAATATATTGAGTAGTGTTGTAGTTATTATTTAAATTATTCTGAAATTGAGTAACTCCTAGCTCTATAAAGAAGGTTAAGTGTAACGACCTGTTTAGTCGATTCGAGCAGTAAGATTATTTTGATAAAAACTGACTGGGTCGACGGACCACGCGACGGACCGTCATGGTCGCGACGGCCCGTGATGGATTCCGTCGTCCCATACTTGTGAATTTTATTCTGCTACTTTTCTCATTACCCTCGACGACAAGTAGGACGAACCGTCATAGGCACGACAGACCGTCGAGGGCCTTCGTTCCAAAACACTTAAACTCTGATATCTGGGTACTGAAAATCGACTCTATGAACTTCGCGACGGAACTGCAGGACGGATCGTCGTAGGCACAACGGACCGTCACAAATTTCTTTACTGAATTTGACTCTCTGAACTTTGTGACGGACCTGCAGGATGGACCGTCGCAGATACGACGGGCCGTCACAGGTTGCGTAACCCCAACTGGGTCGGATTTCTGCTAAAAGTTTTAAAGGGGTGTTTTGGACTATTCATGACAAACTTT
>NC_028640.1:12845385-12846441 GCF_001406875.1 Solanum pennellii
AGATTCAGGTACTCTTTCTCGCCCTTGCTTTTCTTCCTGTGATCGTTCGGGGACGAACGATGGGTAAATTGGTATCTATTGTAACGACCTGTTTAGTCGATTCGAGCAGTAAGATTATTTTGATAAAAACTGACTGGGTCGACGGACCACGCAACGGACCGTCATGGTCACGACGAACCGGGATGGATTCCGTCGTCCCATACTTGTGAATTTTCTTCGGCTACTTTTCTCATTACCCTCGACGACAAGTAGGACGAACCGTCATAGGCACGACGGACCGTCGAGGGCCTTCGTTCCAAAACACTTAAATCTGATATCTGGGTACTGAAAATCGACTCTCTGAACTTCGCGACGGAACTGTAGGACGGACCGTCGTTGGCACGACGGACCGTCACAAATCTGCGACGGTCCGTCACAGGTTGCGTAACCCCAACTGGGTCGGATTTATGCTAAAAGTTTTAAAGGGGTGTTTTGGACTATTCATGACAAACTTTGTGAAACTAGTGGGGTAAGTTTAATAATTAATTTACTTGGAGGGTTAAAGGAGATAACCTTGGAATAAATAATGGGTTACTTTCATCATAATGAATTATATGATAATTAGGGTAAAAGAAAAAGAATCTGGAGAAGAAAAAGAAAAAGACAGAAAGGGAAGAACGAACGAGCGAGAGAGAGAACGAAGAGGAAAGCAAAAGGCATTGGGGAGATAGCTTGCTTGATCACGATTCTTCGGTGGAGGTAGGTTATGGTTTATGTCTATGTGATAGATAAACTCTAAATAGCGATTGATATGTATTGGGTGATATTGTAAAGTCTTCTATATACTTGATTGTGTGTTATATGTTGTGATCGTATAATTGTAGTGGTTAGAACGATGAGATTTTTGAAACTTTAATCTTTAATCCTCTCTATTAAGATGATGCTTGACATAAAGAAAGCTTGATAAACTGAAATAATGAGATAGATGGATCGGAGTGTCACGTTCCGACAGTAGGAATAATGGATCGGAGTGTCACGTTCCGACACGTAGGAATAATGGATCGGAGTGTCACGTTC
>NC_028640.1:12846447-12885741 GCF_001406875.1 Solanum pennellii
TGGATCGGAGTGTCACGTTCTGACACGTAGCATTAGGGGATCGGAGTGTCACGTTCCGACACGTTGCATTAGGGGATCGGAGTGTCACGTTCCGACACGGTAGGAATAATGGATCGGAGTGTCACGTTCCGACACGTAGCATTAGGGGATCGGAGTGTCACGTTCCGACACGATAAGAATAAAGAGAAGTAATCTTGAATTATGTTAATATACTAAATTTCGAAGAACCTATTTCCCAAATGAGTATGGTGTGGAGGCTTGAGTCCTCATAGATGTGCTTGATGTTGTTGCCAATGGTTCTTGTACTTGTTGATTGTCACCTGTTGAGTATTGTGGTTGGTTTTACATTATTATTCCATATATATTGCTTTCTATTTTGAGTTGGCCGATGATACCTACTCAGTACTTGTTCCTTGTACTGACCCCTACTTTTATTTCCTTCTTGTTGTTTTGTGGAGTGCAGCAAGTGCACCGTTGACTTCGACTCGTCCGCAACTCTAGCCAGTCTTCAGCACGTCAGATTTCAGGGTGAGCTATTGTTCCTAGCTCGGACTGGATTCTCTCATTCACGTCTTGATGTCCTTGAAGTTCGGACATGGACCATCTGTTTACTTATTTTAGTTTCTTAAATACTCTTAGACCTAGTAATTTGAGGATATATGTTCTTGATGTGATGACTTCCAGATTTTGGGGATGATAAGTATTATACTTAGAAGTTTATTTATTGGTTATATTAATGAGTTTTGGTCTTCCGCATTATATTTTGTTCATTATGGTTGAAATATTGGTAACGTTGGGGTTTAGATTGTTGGTTCGCTCACCTAGTAAGATAAGTGTGGGTGCCACTCGCGGCTCGTTTTGGGTCGTGACATTAAGTAAAACCTACGAGGAAGAGAAGGTTTAGTAATTTTTATTGTATAATATTCTTGGTATGAAAATAGGTTTATTTTTAATGTATTTTCCTCTTTTAGGAAATTATTCTCTTGTTTTCATATATAATTTATGTAGGGGAATATAAGATTTTTACCTAGCGCCCCGGTATGGATGCCTTGCGATCAAATGATAACACTGTTACTAATTCTTAGTTTAGAAAGATGTTCTATTAGAGATTGTAGCTTTTTGATGATTCTTCAGGTTCAGATTTATAATTTTTCAGTTCCTGATTTTGGTGGTGATTTTTTAGTAATTGTGTCAGCTCGTTTATCAAGGACTAATTTCTTAAGGTAACTAAGTATTTTTTTTTTCTAAAATTAGAATTTTTAATATGATTTATCATATAAAAAACGTTTCCTTATTACTACTAGCAATGAAATTTATGGAATGTTTTTGCTTTTTGCAAGTGTAACTTACACTACCACATTCCAAGTGTTTGTTGACTTACTATCTTATGAACTATAGGCCATCTCTACCTGATCGTCGTTGCTAAGATTTTTATGGTAGGAGGAATTATTATATTCTAAAATAGAATATAATTTATCCTTAACTTCTTCCAGAATTAACATATTAATTTTCTCTTTCTTTTTATTAGTGGCGGGGCAGTCCTTGGCTTGATGTCCTGTTTTTCCAAAGCCCCGACACCTTTCAGTTGTTTGGTTAAAATCTATTTTTACCAGGGTCATGGTTAGATTTTTTGAACCTTCATTTTTAATGACGGGGTTCTTCTTATTATGTTTATTTTGATTGTTCGCTCTTTCAAAAGCCGCTTTTTATGGGGCGGATGGTTTAATATAACGATAGTCTTGACAAAAGTTTCCTACTTCATTTTGAGATATTTTACGATCTATTTTAGTTGATTCTTATGTTTTATGTATGTACATAATTCTAGTCCATTAATATTTATAAAAATTATGAGGTCAACATAGGTTAATTGATTGGAAAGAATTTTCCTTCAATCTTTTAATTTTACTAACCTTTTCAACAAATAACTTGGGTAGACCACTAACAAATTTTTCTTTTCAATAGTCATGATTAGAGTATTTTCCAATCATAAATTTTTTGAGAAAAATATCTTTATACCATCTAGCATAATTCAACTTTGGGCAAGATATATTACATAATATTTCTAGACTTCTATCTTGAAAAAGTTGAGGTTCTCCAATAAAATGTTTAGCTATGTTATAAAGTAAGGTGGTAGTGGCATCTTCTAGGACTATATTCTCTATGGTTTGTCCTGAAGATTCATTTTTAATAATTGGGTTAATAGTTGTAGTATTTAATATAATTTGCCTATTATCTTCTGTAAGATAATTATCCGACAAATTTTTTAATGTGCTAGTAAATCCAGCTGTAATTAGAGTAGTGGATTGTTTATCTGATAAATTTTTCATTTTATAAGTTGTAATGGCCATTCCCCTTTTCGTGTAATTTATCATTAATTTGATGTTCCTCTAGTCCATCAGTATTCCATTTAGCTATTTCTCTTCCCGAATGCGAAGTATGAGATAGAAACTAATTTTCTTCGTATTGCATATCCGAAAAAGAAGGTTTCTTATAATAATTCTGTTTAGTAGAATATTAGAACTTAATCTATTAATATCTTTATCTTTTTCATACAACGTATTAATATTTTGTGTTTTTTGTTTTCTACTAATTATTCTTATAACATCATTTGTTATTTTCAAACTTTTCTTGAAATCCAAGGAATTTCTCGTTAGAAAATTCTGGTAGTTTAAATATTGGATGAGTTTTTAGTTTTCAATTTTTATCATTTTAGGAAGGATTTGGTTTATCCTTAAAAACTGATTTAGAATTGGCTTTAAGAATTTGGTTAGAGACTACATAAAATAGTTGATGCGTATAATTATTTTGTTGCAGAATTCTATATATATCTTTATTTTTGGGATCTCCTTTATTATCGACCATATCCATTTTAAAATGTGAGACAGTAATACTTCTAACGTCAACGGGTAGACAAATTTCTTCTAAAGGTGGAATTTCATATTCAACTACCTTATTATTAGTAGTATACCATTTATTAACCAGCATATTTAACGATTCATTTTGGTACTCTAATTTTCTTGTGTATTCAAACCATCTAAAAACTATATGTTACATTTTAATCTTTTTCATATTACTAAACCATTTATTTCTAAAGGCTAATCTCTCTGATAAAGAATATCTTTGTATATACCATTGTTTTTTAATAGAATTCTCTGGACTAGTCAAAAGGTTATTTAAATAATTAAAGTCCGGTTCTAAAGGTTTGTCTAATTGAATCATGACAATATAATTTTTTATTTCTTGAATTTTAGTATTGGGCCTTGGGGATTTTATGGGCTTAGAATTCCTGTGTTCTATTTTGGGAATAGTTTCTAAGAAATCTACCCATTTTAATTTTTTTTTCTTTATCATTAGGTCGACTTGCTCGGTGAAATTTTGATTTTTCTTTTTCAAATTCTGACTCCTTTACGGAGTCGAAATGCCAATCATATTTTATTAATATGTCATCCCATTTTATCATTTTTGGGCTAAAGTTTTCATAATATGCTTCCATGAGTATGGTAACTCCTTCATTATTTAATATTTTAGCATTAGGGGCTAACGTAGTTTTTATTAATTTATCACATATTCTATATATTAGGGCTACTTTCCCACTAGTATCCTTACAATGCATATTTTTAGTTTTAACTTTTTATGTTAATGTACCAATGATGTTTGGATTCTTTATATTTATTGAATAATTAGGATAATAGTTAAAGTATTCCGGGCCATTGGCAAGATTATTTTCTACTACTTCTAACAAATAATCATCAAAATTTAATAACCAATCATCTCTTAACAAAAGACATGGGCATATCTCAGTCCAATCTATATAATGGGTTTACTATTACTTGGACATGTCCTATAAGAACAAATTTATATTTTTCGTATAACTATTGAGTTTGTTAGGTGCTAGATAGACTCAGAAATTTTAATATCATAATTTTTAATAAAATTACGGTATCTAGTAGGTGGTCTCTTTTTAAGTTGATGGAGAATCTAGCGGGCAGAAAAACACTATTCTTGGGCTTAAATGTCTACTTTAAAGATTACTACCGGAATAATAAATTCTTTGTGTAGTAATTGTTGTTACCTTTTTCACTAATTTTCTTTGGTCTTACTCCTCTAGGCTTGGCGATGAGAACACCCTCTGAGTCCGGCTCTACAGTCTAAGCTAATCAAACGGAAAGTACGGGCTTGCCAACGTCTAAACGCAATTATCCGGTTACCCCACTTGAAGGAATAAAACTAAGAACACAAGTGGAAGAAGAACAACAACTACCAAACTCCGAACTTACCACCTCAACCGAAACCTAAGTTTCCACACCGTCTGCCCGATGACAGCGTAGGAACTTAGTCGCTACTACTTATAACCTTCCCGGGCAACTTGGCTCTGAGACCAATTGAGGGGACCCTACATACAAAGATATACAAGTTTCAAGACCATTATAAAAATCAGTTTTGGACAAAGCAAGCTTATTCACTATGTCAATGATTCTACCAACTTGTGTACCCCGCGGGAATAACGCCACAAATTAAAAAGAGGACAAAATAATAATATATGCTTCGAAGATAAAATTTCAGCAAAAGAAGATAAACATGCAGTGAAGGCTACGTAAGTAATTTAAGCTAACATGGCATCGATTCCAAGCCATGTACAATAATCATCAGTTATTTTTAATAGCTAATAGTTACGTGTTAAAGAATGATGTGTATCAGTGTATGCACACACATGTAAAATATATAGTATAATAAGTTAGATTAGTCACCACTTTTGAGGTCTATTTAAGGCTTTCAACTTTTACCAGTAGAAGGCATTCAATATGCATGAAATTTTTCCTTTTATAAGATGTAATGGCCATTCCCACGTCATGTAATTGATCATAAATTTGATGTTCCACTAGTCCATATTTATATCATTCAGCTATTTCTCTTCCCGAATGCGAAGTATGAGATAGAAACTGATTTTCTTAGTATTGCATATCCGGTAAAGAGGGCTTCTTATAGTAATCGTTTTTAGTGGAATAATTAGAACTTAATTTTTTAATATCTTTATTATCATTTTCGTAAAAGGTATTAATATTTGTACTTTTTAGTTTTTTATTAATAATTTCTATAAGATCATTTGTGATTTCAAACTTTTCTTGAAACCCAGGGAATTTCTCGTTAGATAATTTTGGTAGTTTAAATATTGGATGAGTTTCTAAGTTTTTATGTTTATCCTTGTAGGAAGGAGTTGGTTTATCCTTAAAAATTTATTTATTATCGGCTTCAAGAATTTGAATAGTGGTACATAAAGTAGTTGATTTGTATAATTATCTTCGTGCAGAATTCTATTTATTTATTTATTTTTAGGATCTCCTTTAGTATCCACTATATCCATTTAAAAAGGTGAGGCGGCAATAACTCTACCGTCAATAGGTAAACTAATTTCTTCTAAAGGAGGAACTTTAGATTCAACTACCTTGTTATTAGTAGTATACCATTTATTAACTATCATATTTAACGAGTCGTCTAATTTTTTTGTGTATTCAAACCACTTAAAAAACTCTATGTTACATTTGAATCTTTTCATATCATTAAACCATTTATCTATAAAGGTTAATCTTTCTGGGAAAGAATATCTTCCTATATACCATTCTTTTTAAATAGAATTCTCTGGACTAGTCCAAAGTTTATTTAAATAATTTTAGTCTAGTTCAAAATTTTCATCTAAACTAATCATGACAATGCAATTATTCATTTCTTGAATTTTTGTAATCGTGGAACTTGGGGATTTTATGGGTTTAAAATTCTTATTTTCTATTTTCAGAATGGTTTCTGTGAAATCTACCCCTTTTAATATTTTATTTATTTCGTTTTCTTGACGTTGAATTACTTGGTAAAATTTTGATTTTTCCTTTCCAAATTATGGCTCCATTACGGAATCAAAATGTCAATTATCTTTTATTAATATGTTATCCCAATTTATTATTCTTGGGATGAAGATGTTATAATATGCTTCCATGAGTATGGTAACTCCTTTATTATTTACCATTTTAGCCTTAGGTGCTAAGGTAGTTTTCATTAAATTATAATATATTCTATATAATATGGCTATTTTCCTAGTAGTATCCTTACTATTTGTTTTGACAATTAATGTTAATGAATCAATTATGTTTGGATCATTAATATTTATTGAATAATTAGGATAATAATTAAAGTATATCGGGCCATTGGCAAGGTTACTTTCTACTACTGTTAATAAAGAATAATCAAATTTTAATAAACTGTTTTCTCTTAACAAAAGACATATGTATACATCTGAATCCAACCTATATAATGGGTTTACTATTGCTTGTACAAGTCCTATATGAAGAAAGTTATATTTTTCTTATAACTATTTATTTTGTTAGATTCTAGTAATTTAATAGATTCAATATTTTTATTAATAGTAATAGTAGACTCAAAAGTTTTAATATCATAATTTTTCATAAAATTCAGCGTCTAGTAGGTATTTTCATTTTAAGTTAATGGAGAATCTAGCGGGGAGAGGAACACTATCCTTAGGCTTAATGTCTACTTTAAAGATTACTACCGAAATAATAAATTCCTTGTGTATTAATTGTTTTTGCTTTTTGCACTAACTTTATTTGATCTTAATCCTCTACGCTTGGCGACGGGAACATTCTCCGGGTCCGGCTCTACGACACACACAGTGTAAGCTAATCCAACTGAAAGTACGGGCTTGCCAAAGTCTAAAACGCGAGTGATCCGGTTACCCTACTCCAACGAATAAAACTAAGAAGACAAGTGGAAGAAGAACAACAACTATCAAACTCAGAACTTACCACCCCGACCCAACCTAAGTTCAACGTCATCCGCCCAGGGACTTAGCCGCTCGTATTCACACCTAAGCTGATTTTTATAATAGTCTTGAAACTTGTATAACATATCTTTGCATGTAAGGTCCACTCTTGGATATTTCTTTTCTTGATATTTTTCTTTATTTATCATCAAAGTGATAGCAAAGTGTGCTGACACTTTCTTTTTATGACGAAAGTAATTTTTTGCTATTTCTTGTAGAAGCAATATCTGATAATTCGTATTTTGATTTCGTATCAGTGTTAAGGTTTAAATAAGGCTTCCTTTAACCTTTTTTATAATCTTTCTTTTGTATTGTAAAAATTTCTTTGAGTGGATGAACCTAAAATTATCTTATCATTGCGGACAACTGACGTCCGAATTTTAACTATCTTGATTAAATATGTGATCCCCTAAAAACTTTTGTAAACGGCCTTTTATATTTAGTTGATAAACCTGTTGATTTTCTCAAATATTTCTCAATTTGAATGTACCTGTTAGGAGAAACTTATAATACCTCTAGGTCTTGCCGGGATTTATTGTCTCCTCAAAATTTTCATATTTGTAGTATTTGATAGTACTTATAACACGTTTTGACCTGTAATCTATAACATTATTGTCCTCTATTGCTTCTTATTCGGAACAATCTTTGATTTTTTTGTATAATTTTAACAATCTTCATCTTGTGACTAGCCGAAGAAGTATAAAAATGGTTTTTCATTTTTGGTTATTCTTGGTCTCCTTAATTTCCTTTATTTTAAAATTGATGATAAAATATATAATTTTTATGGAAATTGTATGACTGCGTTGCATTCATTGTTTAAATAATTATTTTGGAAGAAGGTAACTCCTAGTTTTACAAAAAAGTTCTAGGAGCAAGAGAAAGTTTGATAACATTTACTGTAAAATTTTCTTGATGTAAAAGTGAATTTATTTGAAATATATTTTTATCGTTTATGAAATTACTTTTATTCTTTATTTATGTCTTTGGTTATCATGAAATTATTTAGGAAACCGATTTCTTTATTGCATATATAAGCATTCCTGAGTTTATAGTTTATTTTATGTTTTTTTCCTGTTGCGGAGTATAATCTGATAGTGCCTTTATCTTGATATTTATGTGGAATTAATCCTTTAATAATGTAATTTTCATCTTCGCCTGTATCAAATAATGCAATTTTATGAATGATGTAATTTTTATCTATGATTAATGTGATAGGTATGTGGTATCTTTGTGGTCTAATGACCGTAATTGTATTAATTCCCAATTTGGATAGAGGTTCTATAAGAGACTCTACTTCTTTTGATGTTTCTACTAGTTTGAATTTATATTCTTCCGGTTTTTGCTTAGGTGGTGGATTATTTAATATTTTATTAGTAATTGATTTAACTTCTAGAGTGTTGAGTCTCTTCATAATTTTATTTATTTCATATTTTATTTGTAATAATTCGGTTTGAATACTTTATAGAGTTATTTCAGGTTTAGTTGGTCGTTTAACCTTATTTAAAACACTTCTCATATCAAAGGGCTTAATAGTTCTATTATCAGATTGTTTATCAAGAACTAAATGTCTTAAGACGATCAAATATTTTTTCTTGAAATCAGGATCCTCAATATGATCTATCATATCAAAGAATGCTTCTTTACTACTACTAATGATGGCATTTATAGAATTATTTTTGCATGTGCAAATTGTACTGCCACATCCACAAGGTTCTGACGACTAACCATCATCGCTAAGATTTTATCGGAGGAGTTGTTTTCATTTTCTTCTACGATAGAATGCAACTTATCTTTAACTTCTTCTTCTAATTCTAACATACTAATTTTTTCTTTCTTTTTATTAGTGGGTGGATAGTCTTTGGCTCGATGTCCCATTTTTTCACAGCCCCAACACCTTTCAGTGTTTTTTGGTTTAAATCTATTTTTACTAGGGTCATGATTGAACCTTTTTTTTTTGTAATGATGGGGTTTTTCGGATTTATGGTCATTGTTATGGATTATTTTAATTCCTTTAGAAGTCTCTTTTGATGAGTCATGTAGTTTAATATAACCAAAGTCTTCACAAAAATTTTCTATTACTTTTTGTGATATTTTACTATCCTTTTTAGTTGATTTTTAAGTTTTACATCTATATATAATTCTAATCTAGCAATATTTATAAAACTTATGAGATAACCATATGTTATTTGATTATAAAGAAGTTTTTTTTGTCAAACCTATCTTTTAATTTTATTCTATCCTTTTCAGCAAATAGTATAGGTAACCCACTAACAAATTTTTCTTATTAATAGTCATGATTGCAGTCTTTGCGAATCATAATTTTGTTCATGAAGACATCTTTAGACCACCTAAAATCATCTAACTTTTTACAAGATAGATTAGATAATATTTTTAAATTTCTATCTTGAAAGAATGGAGGTTCACCTATAAAGTGTTTAGCTATACTACAAATTAAGCTGGCAGTATCATCTTCTAGAATTTAATTTTCTATAGTTTTCCCCCAGGTTCAGTTTTAATTATAGGGATAATAGTAGTTGCATTTACTACCTTTTCCCTATTATCTTCGGTGAGGTAATACAAGCTTGTTTATCGGATAAATTTTTTATTTATACAAGCTTGTTTATCGGATAAATTTTATATGTCGTAATGGCCATACCCATTTCATGTAATTTATTATGTATTTGATCTTTTGCGAGTCCATCAATATTCCATTCTGCAATCTCACTTCTATAGTGTGAAGTATGTGATAAAAATTCGTGTTCTTCATACTACATATATCGAAAGGAAGGTCTCTTGTAATAGTTCTTTTTGATGGAATAATTAGAACCTAATTTACTAATTTCATTTCGTTATCTTTGGATAAGGTATTTATGGCCTTAGATTGTAGTTTTTCATTAATAATTCCTACAAGTTCATCAGTAATTTCAAGTTTCTCTTGAAAGTTAGGAAATTTATCTTTGGAAAGTTCAGGCAATTTAAGTATTGGTGAATTTTTATATCTTTATTTTTACTCTAATAGGAAGAGCTTGGTTTACCCTTAATATACGATTTATTATTAGCCTTTAGGATTTTATTAGATAGTACATAAAGTAGTTGATTTGTATAATTATTTTGTTGTAGTATTTTATTTATATCTTTACTTGTATGATCACTTTTTGTGTCTGTTATATCCATTTTACAGGGTAAGGCAGTAATAATTTTATTCTCTATTGGTAAAGTAATTTCTTCGAATGGGGAAATTGTAGATTCAACTACCTTATTATTTTTTGGTAGTATACCATTTGTTAACATGCATGTTCAACGACTCCTTTTGGTCATCTAATTTTTCAGTATATTCAAACCATTTAAAAAATTCTATATTATATTTTAATCTTTTCATATCACTAAACCAGTTATTTCTAAAAGTTATTCTTTCTAATAAAGAGTGTCTTTGTTCATACCATTGTTTTAAATGGAATTTTCTTGACTAGTCAAAAGTTTATCTAAATATTTAATATCTGGTTCAAAAGGTTCATCTAATCTAATCATGCATAATGCATTCTTAATTTCTTTACTAGTAGTGAGATTAGATTTTTTTAGTTCATATTCTACTTTTAGAATAGTTTCTGAGAAATCTACCTCCTTTAATTTTTTAACTATCTCTTCTAAGGATATGTCATCTTCCTCATTACTTATGGAGAAAGAAGGTCTAGAAAATGAAATTCTTTTACTTGAAGAGATTTGATTATAATATTGAGATTTTACGAATTTTAAATCTATGGATCCATCTGGAAATTGAATTATTTGGACAATATTCGGATTCTCTTCTTTAATTTCTTGCTCCATTATGTAGTCTAAATGCCAATCATCTTTTGTTAATACATCATCCCGGTTTATCTTCTTTGGGACAAAGGTGTTATTATGGTTATGATTAGCTTCCATGAGCATGGTAACTCCTTTATTACCTATCATTTTAGCCTTAGGGGATAAGGTAGTTTTCATTAATCTATAATATACCCTGTATATTAAGGATATTCTCTAATATTAGCTACTATTCATATTTTTAATCTTGACATTTAACGTTAATGTATCAGTTACATTTTAATCATTAATATCTATTGAATAATTAGGATAACAATTAAAGTATACCGAGCCATTAGCAAGGTTACTTTATAGTATTGCTAATAATGAATCATCAAAATTTAGTAATTCTTGGTATCTTAAAAGAAGACATATGGGTACATCGAAACCCAATCTATATTATGGTTTGACTACTATCTAGACAAGTCCTATGTGAATAAATTTATAATTCTTCTTATATCTATTTAAATCATTTGTTGCTAATAATCTAATAATTTCAATATTTTCATTAATAGCAAAAGTAGAATTAGAAATCTTAATATTATAATTTGTAATAAAATCAAAGTGTCCTATTTTATAAACCTTTTTAAAGTGTTCTTTATGAATATTCCAATTTTGTAGATTATTTTCAATTTTTAAAATTTTATTAGAGGGGGCAGAGATGTTAATGCTGTTCAAAATATTTTGATCTATAGGTGAATTAATTTTGTTTAAGGGAAAATCTAGCGAGGAGAAAAAACGTTGTCCTTGGGCTTAAATATCTACTTTAATTGTTGTTACCTTTTTCACTAAATTTTTTTGATCTTATTCCTCTAGGCTTGGCGACGGAAACACCCTCTGGGTCCAGCTCTACAATACACACAGTCAAAGCTAATCCAACGGAAAGTACGGGCTTGCCAATGTGTAAATCGAGAATTATCTTGTACCCCAATTCAAGGAATAAAAATAAGAAGACAAGTGGAAGAAGAACAGAAACTACCAAACTCTGAAGTGGCCACCCCAACCGCAACCTAAGTTTCAACGTTGTCCGCCCAAGGACAATGTAGGGACTAAGTCGCTGTTACTCATACCCTTTCAAGCCAACTTGGCTCTGATACCAATGGAGAGCTAATAGTTCAAAAACTCACATGGCTAGGTATACACCAGTGACCCTTATGATAGTAGAAAAAGATGCCTCGGATATAGGGTATGGAGGCATACTTAAACAAAAAAAATTTGTAGGATCCACTGAACAATTAGTGAGATTCACTTCAGGAGTTTTGAATGATACTCAAAAAAAATAATAGTATTATCAAAAAAGAAATTTTGGCTAAAGTACTATGTATTACAAAATTTCAAGATGATATAATAAATCAAGGATTTTTGTTAAAATTCGAATGCAAAGCAACCAAAGATGTTTTAAAAAAGGATGTTAAAAATCTAGTTTCTAAACAAATATTTGCAAGATTGAAAAGCTTTATTATCTATGTGGTTTACTTATTTAGGGAAAGTGGAGCTATCCACTTACCAATTGAAGAGTTTGGCCCAAATATGGTATAGTCAATGGAAAAGGAATAGGCACGTAGGAATGAGTCCCATAGGTTGGGAGTTATTCAAGAAATTATTTCTTCATAGTTTTTTTTCTCGAGAGAAGAGGCAAAACCAAGGTGGAAGAACTTATCAACCTTTATCAAGGATTTATGGGTGTTGAAGAATTATCTCTATAATTTACCAAATTGTAAAAGTATGCTCAATCTATGGTGGCGGATCCTAGGGATGAAATGAATAGGTTTGTGAAGGGTGTGTCTAATTTGGTGAGGAAAGAATGCCATTCAAATATGCTTCGTGATAAAATAGATATATCTCATTTTATGGTGTATTCTAAAGAAAAGAATGATGAGAAACTCAAAAACAAGAATAGGGAAGTGAAGAGGCCTAAGACCGATGATATGAATTCTTCCAAGGGTAATTCTGAGGGCCAGGGTAGACCAAGGTTCAAGAGAAGTTTCTCCAAACAGGTTCCTCTAGTTCTACAAGGGTCAACAAAGATAGGGTGTCTAACTTTAAGCCTCATGTAGGAAATAGTGGTGGATCTTATATAGTGAGGCCTACGTGTGCTTAGTGCGGTAAGAAACATGATGGTAAATGTGTTTCCGGCATATGTGTTTGCTATGGTTGTCGTAAAAGTGGGCATCAATTGACGAATTTCCCAACACTTGCGCGAAGGGGAGAAAAGATAAACAAACTCCTCCTAGCGGTTCAAATTCCAATGCTCCTTAGAAAACTGCTATGATGCTCTTGAATCCCGAGGTGACCAAGATAGATTCCCAAATGCTGTGACCAGTATGTACAAGTCTTTTCCATTGATGTTTATGCATTGTTAGACACCGGTTCCACTTTTGTCATTTATTACACCTTTTGTGTTTATAAAGTTTGAAATAATCCACATGTGTTAGAAGAAAATTTTTTGGTTTCTACACCGGTTGATGATTCGTTAATGGCAAATAGAGTCTATAGCACTTGTCCTATTTCTTTGTCCCATAAATTTACCTTGGTGGATTTAGTGGAGTAAGACATGTTAGATTTTGATGTAATTTTAGGTATGAATTAGTTGCATGCTTTCTATACCTATATTTATTATAGGACTTGGGTAATAATGTTTCAATTTCTAAATGAGTCTACTTTAGAGTGGTATGGGGGAAATTTAAACCCTAGAGTTCAAATTTTTTCTTTCCTCAAAGAGAGAACTTATATCCAAAGGGTGAATTTACCATATTATTAGGTGATGGCTGTTGGCACTAAAACCCCTTTCTTAGACTCAGTCCCAGTGGAGAGTGAATTTCTAATAGTCTTTCCCAATGACTTGCCCAGCATCCTTCCGATTGGAAAATTGACCTTGGCATTGATCGCTTGATGGATACGCAACCTTTCTCAATTCCTCCATATAAAATGGTTTTGGCCGAGCTGAAAGAGTTGAAAGAGAAACTCAAGGATTTCTTAGAAAAAGGGTTTTTTAATTGAGTAACGTTCCATGGGGTGCTCGGTTGTTTTGTTCGAAAGAAGGATGTGTCTCTTAGAATGTGTATCGACTATGACAAACTAAATAAAGTCCCCATAAAAAATAATTACCCTCTTTCGAGGATTGACGACTTGTTTGATCAACTTCAAGAGCTAATTATTTCCCAAAAATATATCTTCGTTCGGGTTACCATCAAATAAGGATGAGAGGGGTTGACATTTCCAAGATGACGTTTAGGACCCGATATGGTCACCATGAATTTGTGGTTATGTCATTTGGGTTAACAAATGCCCTGGAGACATTCATGGATCGAATGAATAGAGTGTTCAGACACTACCGTGATATGTTTTGAACATGTTTATTGATGCTATTTTGATCTACTAAAGGAGTGAAAATGAACACATGCGCCATTTGAGGATTGTATTGCAAGTCCTTAAATACCACCAATTGTATGCAAAGTTTAGTAAGTGTGAGTTTTGGGTAAGGTCCGTATCCTTCCTTAGTCATATTGCCTCGAGAAGGGTATTGAGGTAGATCCTAAAAATATGTATGCAGTAAAAAAATAGTTGTCCTAGACCTCTAACTCCTACCGATATTAGAAATTTTTTGGGTTTGGCCTGATACTATAGGAGTTTTGGTGAGGGTTTTTCCTCTATTGTCTCTCCACTGTAGACTCTGAATAAAAAGAAAGATAAGTTTGTATGGTCGGAGACTTATGAGAAAATCTTCCAAGAGTTGGAAAACAGAGTTACTCACGCTACGATTTTTACTTATGGAAGGGTAGCGATGGCTTTGTTACGTGTTATGACGCATCTCGAGTCGGTTTTGAGATGTGTGCTTATGTGACATGGTTAAGTTATTGCATTTGCTTCAAGGAAACTCAAAATCCCTCAAAAGAATTATCCAACCCATGATCTTGAATTAGAGATGGTAGTGTTTGTATTAACAATATGGAGACATTATATATATGGTGTGCCTATTGTTGTGTTAAATGATCACAAATGTGTTTAGCCAAAAAGACTTGAATCTACAACGAAGAAGTTGGTTAGAACTTTGGAAGGATTATTATATGACTTTCATTTACCACCCCGACAAATACAATGTAGTTTTTAATGCCCTAATACGATTGTATATGGGTAGTGTTGTCTATGTATAGTATGAGAAGAAGGAGTTCGTTCTTGACGTACATAAGTGGGTCCGATTAGGTGTCCAACTAGTTGATTCCACTAAGGTTTGTGTCATGGTACATAACGGTCCCAAGTCATCCTTCTTAATGGACGTGAATTACAAATAAGACTTTGATCCTATGTTAATGTAGTTGAAAGAATCGATAAGCAACAAGTCCGTTAAGTCTTTTTCCAAGTGATAGATCGGGTCCTTAGGTACTACGGTCGATTATGTATTCTAGGTATTGATGGCCTAAGGAGAAAATTCTAGAATAAGCTCATGGTTCGCGGTATTCTATTCATTCGGGAGACACCAAGATGTGCCGTGATATTTGGGAAGTCTCTTGTACAATGGTAAGAAGAAGGATATAGAAGGTTTCATAGCCAAGTGTATGAATTTTCAATAAGTTAATGTTGAACACCTAAGAACCGGAGGTTTGTACTAAGATATTGATATTTCCACTTGGAAGTGGGAATATGTAAATATAGACTTTGTTGTGGATTTACCTTGTACTCAAAGGCAACATGATTCTATTTGTTCATTGTGGATAGAATGATAAAATCCACCCACTTTATTCCCATCAAGGTTTCATTTTTGGTGGAAGACTATGACAAATTGTTCATCAAGGAGATAGTGAAGTTAAATTGAGTTCTTTAATCTATTATTTTGGATCGAGGTACTCAATTTGCTTCATACTTTTGGAAGGCATTCCAAAAAGGGATTGGTACCAATGTTAAGATTAGTACCGCTTTCCACCCTCAAACGGATGGTCAAGAGAAGAGAATCATTCAAACACTAGAGGACATGTTGAGGGAATGTGTTATACATTTCAAGGGAAAATGGTATAACCATCTACCATTCATAGAGTTTACCTACAAAAATATTTACAACTCAAGTATTGCCATGGCTCCTTTTGAAGCATTGTATGGTGGGAGGTGTAGATCTCCAGTTGGTTGGTTTTAAGTAGATGAAATTGGTCTAATTTGTCCTTAACAAGTTTACGAGGCAAACAGAAAAGACTTAACCACTAGAGAGAGGTTGAAGATGGTCCAATGTCGTCCAAAGTGTTATGCCTATGTTAGAAAGAGGGATGTAGAATTCTAAATTTTTGATTGGGTCTACTTAAAAATCTCTCCTATGAAAGGTGTGATAAGTTTTTGTAAAAAGGTAAAGCTTATTCCATGGTATGTGGACTATTACAAAATCTTGAAAAGTGTTGGGAAAGTTAAATATGAGTTAGACTTGCAAAATCAATTGGCTCTGGCTCACCTGGTATTTCATGTCTCCAGGCTTCTGTAGTGTATTGGTAATCCGGTATCCATCATTCTTTTAGAGGGTTTAGGAGTTGGTGAGAGTCTATCCAATGAAGAAGTTCTGGTAGAAATTTGGACCGACAAGTGAAAAGGTTGAGAAACAAGGATGTAAATTCCGTAAAGTTTTAATGGAGGAATCATTTAGTTGAGGGTTTTGCATGGGAGACCGAGGACGATATGGAATCCCACTATCCTCATCTTTTTATTTCTAATCCTATTCAAGCTTGAGGTAAATAGTTTCTCTTGAATTTTAGTGTTTTGGGAGTCATGTGTATTGTATGAGTTTTCCTTTATCTCCTTTTGTTATGCATATTCTTGAAGAAATTTATGTTTATAAGAAAATGAGTTTTATGATTTATGTGTCCCTCATGTTGATTGTGTATCTTAGTATGATGATGGCATATTTGAATTCATGAGGTGACTTGATGAACATGCATTTTTATGCTTGTGGTGAAATAACATATTGGTTCCATGATGTTGTGTTAAGATTTCTTTTAGTTGGAGAAGGTAATTCCTCGTATAAACATGAGAAATTTTGAATTTCATGCATATTGCGTTGGTAGATGTAGTTCCTAATTCCTTGAATTGCATTGACCACGACTTGAGATGGAATTGAGGTTTCCTTCTTTGAATAGTGCATTTGTAAGTTTTCCATATTTTTGATGTTTCATGCATGATGGGATGCTATTTTTGAGTTTCTAAATTTATTTGGTGTCTATATCATCATTCGAGGATGAACGTTCCCAAGGGGAGAAAATGTAACACTCCAAAAATCTAATAAACTAATGTAGATCCTAATAAGTAATCTAGTAGCCTAAATGGGTTTTAATGTATAGACTAGAGTCGAAAAATAAGCTATCTATTTAGTCCAAGTGTTTTTGGACTTAAAATTCAAGGCATGACCCTCCTAAGGACCAACCAAGGGTCCTATAGGAGTACCTTGATGGCATCCAAAATGGTTGCCAAGAGGCAGCCACCCACAAAACGGGCATCCACGATCCATTGATGTACCTACGCCCCGTAGGTGGGGGTCGTGGTACGAGGCTGTACCTCCCCGATTTCTCCAAATGTTTTGGTAAAAAACCATGCCTAAACAACAGGGTTCTCGAACCCACGAGTGACCAGCACGATCCGTTGGTGTGATGATTGTGGAGCACCCCCTAGAAGTAACAAGTATAATTGACTTCTCGAAGGTCTTATACAAGCCCATATTCATAATTCATCGCATCGTAATATGTATATTTAGCGGAAAATTTAAAATATTTCATATCACATCATATGCTAGAATCATAACTTCATATTAACATAAAATAGGTCATAATACATAGTTAGACTCTATGTTTCTTTTCCTATCTTAGACTCAACATCAGTAGAGTAGAATAGGGACACAATCCTTAATAACATAACATAATAACTAAGTTATTGCATAAACTTTAATCAAGGACATAAGATAGGAAATCCTTGATACATAAGGACCCTTTTCCTTGAACATGGGGAAGCTATCCAAGACCTTCACTTTAAGAGACATCCTCTATCCATCACCTCCTACATTTTGTGCAAAAAGATGAAGAAGAATTGTGTTAGTACAAGAATGCACTAAGAATGACAACCATGCAAAAATATGCATTTAGAGAGGACATTTGGTAAGAACACCTTGCATCATCCTTTTTAGTAAAACATCATAAAACCTTGATACCATAAGTAAAACATAGATCATATACTTCACATAGGCATCGACACTATTCATAACATCACATAAAGTCACATAATTCAACTAAAGATCATTTTGCATTTCATAACATTTTCTTTCGTTTACTTAATTTATTTACCCCCAAGTAACCCTCTAGTAATACTTGTGGCAAAGCATGAATAGTGTTCCATCAACAAACTTTAAGTCACATATAAGCAGGTTCAACATTACACAAAAATTCTGTTTTGAAGGTGAAGTTTCTGAGCTCCATTGATGTTTCAAACTATCAATATAAATTACTACTCTCTTTTTCTTTCAGGGACAGAACAATCTGAAGGTTTTTTTTTTTTGATTTTTCAGCTAAGAGTTTCTATTTTTTATGTCTAGGTTTATTGTGTGTGCTAAGATGTTTCACTTGTGGGTTTCTATTTTCTTATGTATTGATGTGTTTTTTTTATTGATTTTGGGGTTCCTAGCTTGTAGTAGTATCACGCATCTGATGGTTCTAAATGGTGTGCATTAGCCATTATTTAAGTATGTGATTTCTGTTTTTCCTTAGATTGATAAGCTAATTTTGGCTGAGATCGGTCATGATCAGGCAGGTTATCTTGTCCTCATTTAGTATTCACTAATTTATCTTTTCCGACATTATTTTTTTTTAAAAGTATGTTACTTCTGCTTTACCATGACTAGTTTATGAAACATGTGCATCTTAAATTGATAAGTCTTGGAAGCTTCTTCAGTAGTGTAAAATATTTGAAAAATATTGGAAGTAGATTTCTTTGTACTAGACTTACTCCTATTTCCACTAAGAAGTACTCCTGACCATAGTATTAAAATCATGAATCCTCATGCTAGTTTTTCTATTATACACTAAGATTATTGATGGTGAGGTGTTTCATTACTCTTATGGTTGAGTTCACTGAAATGTGGATATGATGGCTGCGTTTAATGTTATATTTATTACATGTGAGGTGATTTTACTTTTTGGTATGACTAAAAATCTAGTATCAACATATGATAGCTTTTGCTCCAATTTTTTTTAGTGAGTCAAGAAACTTAAGGTATGAGCTTTTTGGATGAGAAGTAGTTTTACTTTTTTCATTTGTTAAGTTCAGACTTTATTTCCTTTAATCCACATGTGAAGCTCAAAATTTGTTTACCAAAATTAAATTTCATAATTATTATGTAGTTTTGTATTTCAAGAATTCTAAGTATTTTCCTTTGTGTTTTCTTACATAGAAGCATTGATCTAAAGGTGATTTTTTCTATTAGAGATTACATTAACATACAGGCACATGCATGTATTGGAGGCAATGGGTGAAGATATAAGAAAGCTAGAGCATGGAGTACAAGTAGTCTCTGGAACTGCAGGATGAGTCTGTGACTTGATTAAAAGGAGAAATTTACAACTAGGGCCATAAAATAATTGATTCTTGTAAGTTTATGGCTTTTTACATTCATTGTTATCTTTCTTGTTCAATCTTTTTTCAGCTGATTGCTATTCCATTTAAATATTTGAGATCTTATTCTATTTCTGATTTTATTAGGATGATTCGACGAGATGTTGACCCGCTTTTTTAAAGATAAGATATCTTCCACCAAAGCTTCAGGTGAGTTGTCTGTTACTCTATATGCATAAAAACTTATATTCTGGCTTATTAGATGATTATTTGTACAAGAAGTTACCATTAAAAATGATTGAGTTATATCACAAATCTTCACCTAGAACTTGTTCATAAGCTATTAAATATTGGTGTGCGGCTACCACCACTGAAACACATACATTGTGCAATTCCTCACTGATCCATCAATGATCGCACTTTGTTGGTAATGTTGCTTGAATTGCCATGCTTGTGTTGCAGGCGACCTATTATGAAGCCTACAAAGTCTCTATAACTTCTATGTTTGATTTGATTTTTTTGTTTTTAATTGTGTGATCAAGTAGCTTAGACATTCTAGAATCTAATTTCTTTTGCATGTTTTGTACCTTTTTTTTAGGGAAAACCAGGAAATGATATCATCTTGTTGTTTTACTTTCTTAGTATAGAGTCCTCTTTGCTGTTTGTTATGTATAATTTCTTGTTTTATAGAGGAAAAGAGATTCTATGTTCCCTTCCCACCAACTAAAAAATTTAACTTAATTTTTTTATTAGACTCTACTCCTGTAGTGTTAAGTACTGGACACATGTATGTTCACTCCCTCTCTGTCTCACTCTTTCTTCACACAAGTATATAAATGTTAAACATAGTTAAACATATATTGACTCTCCAGGTTGTACTAATTTATGCCACTCTTCCAAATGAAATTCTTTGTTTTATAATTTTCCTTCTAGAAAATAGTGTGTTGTTCCCTCCATTCAGTGCACCCAAAGACATACAATCTATATCCTAACTGATTACATCTTCCGAAAGGAAACTGTCGAGGAAAAAGTTGCTCGACTAGATGTTACGACGATTACACTTCTTGATGTTGGTATTAAACCAAGCAACCTGATAACAAATTATTTCATTTGTCCTATTTCAGAAAGAAAGAATGCATTTTCTAACTACTAAGATATAAAGTTGTAATTCTTTAGACCTCTCTTTTGCAATATAATTCTTAAAGTATATTGCTTACATCATTGCATGATGTTTTCACATACTTTAGACGAGATTATTCTCAATGGTTCCTCAACAACTTCCATTTAAATCGTAAGACCTCTTCGGACAACAATATTTTCAAATGTTTATAGCCGAATCAGCACAAAGAGAAACAAAGAAAATAGCATCAGCTCATAAGGTATTCTCCTTTTATTTCAAAATTGTTCTCTTGTGATGAATGCTTTGTTTGTGTTTTACAATAGGTTTTCATGTACACGAGGGATTTCTGATTTTGTGAAGAAATTACACAGAATGTTGTCTTGCAGACATGTAGAGTCCACAGTCTCATCCTAGATACTACATACTATGATTCCAGGTATTTAGATTGTTAATTCATTCTTGTTGTGAAGTCAAATAACCTATCAAAAATTATGTTCTTGGTGTATATTTTAGGTAGTAAACTGAATATATGGTTATATATTTTGAGTGGCATGCCCTGGCCATAGAAGAAAACACTTTAAAGAAATTCCCTAGTATGATTATGTCACATGAATTATTACCTAGATTGGCTATATGAATTCCTTATATCCACTCCCCCCCAAAAGAGAAGTCTGCATTATTAACTTTTTTACCATTCGTGGTTCCATTAGAAATATCATTACTTCTTAAAGAAGTCTAGCAGGAATAACATATTTTTCCAAAAAACAGAGTTGTTCTTCTTATTTATTTACATTTCATGATACCCATAAGTTCATTACAATAATTTTTTTATAGGAAACTTCTCATCCGTATTACATACGTTTAGTGATTTGATATAGGAAAATTTTTGCTTTTCTAATTGGATTAGTATTTCGGGTGTCATACATATGCTGCTTATTAGTTTTGTTTCGCTTATTTTTTCTAAAAGAAATTATTACGAGTATCATGAAGTATGGACTTGGTGGTTAATATCCATCTAGAACCAAGTCAAGTTACGACATTAGTGTTCATATTTTCCCTGCTAACTGTAGTGAGATTAGGTAGTGTTGTTTTCATCTTTTGATCTCAGTCAAAACTGTTTTTTTGTGAAATATAGACAAAGAGGAAGGAGGACATTACAGGTGCGTTTTAGAAACATGTTAACAGTGGGGTACTGACAACATTCATAGACCTCAAGGTTGTATGTCTCGGGGGAGGTTATCTGATACTTCCGTATAGTTTTGCTGGTAAAACTTGTTGAATTCTTGTCGTAGTGTATGCCTCTGGCTATATGCTATAATGTACATATTATTTCATTCGTACTTTTTCGGAGAGAAGAAAAGTTTGTGCTACTGATAGGGTGCAAACGGTGGTCGAGGAAGTTGTTCAAATGCTTCCCATAGGAGAAATCATAAGAAAACTCCAATAAAAATTACAAAATCTAAAGATATTCCCTGTAGTTCTCTATTCCAGGAACACCATTCCGAGTGGTAAATACCCTAAATGTATCCTGACTTTTACGTGTGCTTACTATTTTACTTTTAAACAATGAAATGTATTCTAACTTTTACGTGTGGAGTTGTAAATTTACAGTGATGATGACATCTCATTTTTGGGTAGCGTTTCTTTCTAGGCTAAATGTTTAGAATTTAATAGAGTGAATTGAAGTTCAACTTGGTATGAGAAAATCAATGATGATGCAATATGTTTCTTCTTGAGTAAAGACAAGTTTTCAGCTATTTTATTTTGTCAAAGTTACATATTTGGTTGAGTTCGTTACTGAAATCTGAGAACTTACACCCGTATTAGGGATTGGAAGGCCCCGAGGGATTTCTCAGCTACCAACAAAAAAATCCGATCTATATTTGAACTAGTTTGTGTCCATCTTATCCCCTGCTCTATAAGCATATCTTTCTAGATCCAAGTAAAACTTATTAACACCTAGTACTCACTTTAGATGAAGATGTGAAAATGACTGTGAATGAAGAGAAACCATAGCTTGTCTCACGCCCAAATCGGAACAGCTAATTAATGAATGGATATACAAAATGTTTACTATATTAGGTTGTTATATTTGTGTAATTTAGATGTTTATACTAGTTGCTTCATGCTGGCATTATTCGCTTCGTTCTCTCTCACTTTATCTTATAATTGTGGCAGATGTTCTATAGTTCTCTTTCACCACTTTTTGCTTAAATTCAATCAAATGTTGGTATGTTTCTCTTTTTGATACACTTAATTTGAGTGTTTAATGGATTTTCTTTTGATGACTGCAAATAGTATAGGAAAAAATGTGTCTTTCATAAACATTTTCAAGTTAACAATATTATATGTAGTCATACATCTTACATGTGGTTTAATGTTCTAAGGGATTAGAGCATGAATGAAGTAAGGAGCTCTAATATAGGGAGAGTCGTGTGACTTTTGAAGACTTCTTGAACAATTTTGATTAAGTTTATTTTGGTTTTGTGAAATGAATTGCAAGTATACATATTGTAATATTGATTTTTAGTAATTGTATTCGGGACAATATACTTTTTATATATTCAAATTATAAATTAGTCCTTAGAATTGACTAATTAAGATACTACTGTATAAGGGGACGATCAGAAGTATGCAAAAAATAAAATTGTGGCATATAGATATTTTAAAATAATATTTATAGCCTATATAACATTGCCACACTTTTAGAGTGTGGCCATAGAACTTTATTTGTGTGGCTTATTCATCTCAAATTGGGCCATATAAATTAAAAAAAAACACAACATTTAAGAAGTGTAGATTTAGAGGAGGTAAAAAATGCTACGTTTTGTAAGTGTGGCCTATGATAGTAAAGGCCACACTACAAAAATGTAGCTTGAGGTCATGAAAAGTGTTACCATATTGTTCTAAAACCGTAGCCTTTGTAGCTTTTAGGCAACACTTTTGAAGTGTAGCATTTAAAGAAACACTTAAAAAGTGTTGCCTTAGATCAAAGGCTACGCTTGCTTTGGCCAGCCCCTAAAAAGTGTTGCCTAAAGTCGAAAAGTGTGCCCTTAGATCAAAGGCTACACTTTTTGATGGTTTAGACAACACTTTTTATGTGTGGCGAAAGACCTAAAATGGTGTAGTGTAATGAGTCAAAATGGTAATTCACACCACGCACATCACAACAATAGAAAGTCATTTCACAAAATTTCAAATTTTTTTTGCATGACCATAGTCTTCATAAACATGCATCGATTAAGGGAATTCTTGCAATTTATAGGCACACATCAAGAGCACTAGTTAAACATAACATCACTTCTCAAGAGTTATCCTACATTAATACTTATCAAGTCATAAAAGTCATACATTTTTTAGAGACTCATCATTTTTATTTAAAGGAGACTTGAATTCTCATTATGAGGTCAAAACACCATACCTTAAAAGTGACATCAAACATGATCTTTACCTTGTCTCACAAAGTTAAATGCACAACTAACATATCAAGATGCACAATCAACATATTAAAAATAAGAAAACTCCTTTATTCATGCAATTTAGAATCTTCAAAATATGCATAATGTATTGTCAATTAAGACATGCACAACATATGGAGTACATGCACCTTATACTTATATTAAAAATTCCCATCATGAACAAGCTACTAGGAACTCTTTGGTTTCAAACTTGAGTACAAATAGGAGGATAAGATAGGGATATCTACAAACTTACTACTCACATCATCATCCCCATTTAGAGTAAACAAAACTAAGAGCAAATTATCTCAACTTTAAGAGAATCTTGGCTTACCAACTCAAATAACTAAGAATATCATCATCCTCTTCGTGCGATCTAAGCTTATGCACACCCATCAACAATATAACCTAAAAGTGATTCTCAACATAGATGGTTCAAGGTAAAGACATATTGGACCATTAAGGGCACTCCAACTCTTACTATATGGGCACATTAACCCCCACTTTGGGTAAGCCTAGCCAACTCATTACTTTCACAGCAACGTCAAAATAAGTCAAGACCAAACCTATAAACTCCTCATATAAGAAGGTTCAACATCATTGAGGAAATTCACTCGAAATCTCATATCAAGGAGCCTACTAACTTAACCATCAAGAGGTACCACCTCAAGCATCTCTATTCCTCTAAGTTTATCACCTAAAGGAACTCATATAAATCAAGATAACTCATCCTAATCAACCACATGAGGCATTAAATATACCATGAATACCAAGGGTAACCTCATATATTTATCACAGTGTACAACCATGTCATATCAAGGTAAGTATTTCCGAATTCAAGCCTACAAGGTATATCAATTTGTTGAAAACTTCCAATCATCATTGCCTAGGTACAATCTACGCATTTTATTCAAATTTCCCTTTCTATATTCAATCTTAAAAGTCAACTTACCACCTCAAGGTAAGTCAACATACAATTTCTCCTTCTCTTTACGGTTTAATGGATACATACTACCCTCGTGGTAAACCTTAGGCCAAAACATAATTCAAACCTATGGAACAAAACCCTTTTCTTCCCTTTTTGCCCCACTCTTAGAATAGGTTTATAAGGGAACTATACATCTATTATAAGGCTTATCGTATTAGCTAGCGTACTTTACAATCACCTTATAAGGTTCAACACTCATCTTTCGTCCTTAGGATTAGGTGTATACAAAAGTCTCCAATCGACATAAGGAAACTATAGAGAATTTCTCAAATAACAAGGCAACAATGAAACATTTTACACATATACAAGGGCAACATGCATCTTTAGCTACTTACCATGTTTTCTCAAAGCATTTCAAGCCTATAAAATAACATTAAACTATCATCACACCAAATCATATAGCAACTTATCATTCCAAAGGAAAATCTATTTAACCATAATAAATATTAAAAAGTTATAACCATATCATAACATAAATTCTCACATAACATGTCATATATCATAATCCAATATATATCAACAAATGGCATCACCTCAACATACATCAAAATTAACATTCACACATACTCATCAAGCTATAAAACAAAGTAAGCCTCAAAACTCACATTTTCTCCCTCAATATTTGAGATGTCATCTCATCCAAGCAATCACATCTAAATGACCACCGGACAAGAAAACATAAGAGAGAAAGATCATATAGAGTTAAGTTCTCTGACACGACATAAGAGTGGTATAGAAAGTAAAACTTTATCGTCCTATAGTCTCTTGTTCATAGATTCGTTGCAACTCACCACCGATGAACAAGACTCTTCTAGATGTGGCAATCTGAGACTTTGGACCCTATAACCACTTTTATAACCTGGCTCTGATACCACGTTTTTCACGACCGGGGAGCACCCCTTAGAAGTAACATGGATTACTTGACCTCTCGGAGGTCTTATACAAGCCCATAGTAATCATTTGTCCGATGTCATAGGTAAATTTAGTGGTAAATATAAAACTTTTCATAGCACATGATACGCTAGAAGCATCACTTCATATTAGCATAAAATAGGACCTAATATAAAGTTAGACTCTAAGTCTCTTTTGTCATCTTCGACTCAACATCAATACAATAGAATAAAGACACGACCATTAATAACATAACATAATAACTAAGCTATCACATAAACTTTAATCAATGACATAACATATGAAATCCTTGAAATATAAGGTCCCCTTTCCTTGAACTTGAGGAAGCTATCCAAGCCCTTCACTTTAAGAGACATCCTCTAGCCTTCAACTCTTATACTTTGAGTAAAAGGATAAAGAAGAATGGTTTTAGCAAAAGAATGCACTAGGTATGACAACCATGCAAAAACATGCATTTAAAGAGGGCATTTGGTTAAAAACCCATGCATCATGGCTTTTTGTAAAACTTCATAAAACCTTGATACCATAATTTTATGCCCATATACTTCACATAGGCATGGACACTATTCATAACATCACCTAAAGCCACATAATTCAATTAAAGCTAATTTAACATTTCATAACATTATCTTTCTTTTACTTAATTTACTTACGCCCAAGTAACCCTCTAGTAATACTTGGTTCAATGCATGAATAGTGTCCTATTCCACCATGCCCGCACTCAAGCATCACCTAAAGTCCACCAAGGTGAACATTAATACATCCTTCATTAACTTAAACCCATACTTTCACATAAGCATAACATATCATGAAACATATACTTCACATATCATCCAATATAATCCATGAACAACATATAAGACTCATTCCAATACAACATGTAAGTCAACACTACCAATAACATCATATGAGGCAATAGTTAATCAATAGCATACTTTGACTTCATTTCATTTAGAACTCATAAAACCTTACTCACAATCCCAATCTAAGCTTACTAGTGCAATGTACATGTGAAGTTCCATAACCTCACACATACTAAGTAAATTCACTAAGACACCATCATGTACTTCATGCATCAACATAACCACTATAGCCAACCACATGCCTAAATAGTACCTTCATTAAATGACAATTAAGGCCAACCTCATACATATAAGACAAGATCTCATCACATAGTCAATAAGACCATCATTATGCATCTAATGTAAGACCTCATCATATAGACACCATAGGACTCATACATTGCATATTAACATATAAGTAGGTCAATGTCATAGAATCATGCATAAAAGACACATAATATGCATATACATTTAGAACACCTTCCTAGAACTCCCCTCAAGAGCTACTTGTGCAATGCATAGGTAAAGTCTCATACCCTCAACTACACTAAGCAACTTCCCTTAGTTATCCTAGTTAGGGTTCATTACATTACTTCCATTGACCATTTTACTTTAGGAAAATCCTAGCCTTAACCGACAATATGACCATGTGATCTTAACATGGAATCCGGTGTTAACCCTTCAAATTGAAAGGATGGTATCCTACTTTCCAAAGTAGATCATTAAAATCATTCTAGCATATTAGGTGGATCCACTTGCTATGTCCTATGGTCAAACATAGTTAAGGAATTATGATATGTATATTGAAACCCTCGTTATGCCCTTTGGCATTATAGTTTCCACCTCGTGTCGGCATTTGGTGAACATGCCTTCCTCATTAGGAAGGGGAACCCCTCATTTGTCAAGTTCCCTCGGTGCTAAGCTAAGTTCCCTTTTTTAGAAAAGCCTTTATTAATATTATTTTCATAAGTAGGATTTAGGAGAATTATACCCTTATATGCTACCTCATGGATTATAGATGAGAACAATCCTTTCATCAACCTAAATCATGTGAGAATATCCTTTCGCATGGACATAGCATATTCAAGCAAAGTATAGCTTAGAGCAAAATTAAGCAAACCTTTCAAAGGACACTACTTACTAGACTATCATCAATACTTCATTATGCATTCATTCATGTGTGTACATTTTCATATATGAGGAAACCTTTCACATACCACATTTAGACACTACACATATTCTCTACCAACCCAATATGCATCAAATTCAACATTTCTCATGTTTATAGGAGGAATTACGTTCTCCAACTAAAAGAAAGCTTAATACAACATCATGGAGCCAATATGTTATTTCACCAGAAGCATAACAAAGCATGTTCATTAAGTCACCTCATTAATTCAAATATGCCATAATCATACTAAAATGCACAATCAACATGAAGGACAAATAAATCATAAAACTCATTTTCTTACAAAACATGAATTTCTTCAAGAATATGTATAACATAAGGAGATCATGGAAAACTCATACAATACAGATGACTCCCAAAATACTAAAACTCAACAGGAACTATTTACCTCAATCTTTGAATAGGAGTAGAAATAAAAAAGATGAGGATAGTGGGATTCCATATCGGCTTCGGCCTCCCATGTAGAACCCTCAACTAAATGATTCCTCCATTAAAACTTTACCGAAGTTACTTCTTTGTTTCTGAGTCTTCTCACTTGTCAGTCCAAAATTTCTACTGGAACTTTCTCATTGGATAGGCTCTCATCAACTCCTTAACTTCTAAAGAAATGATGGATATCGGATTACCAATACACTACTTAAGCCTGGAGACATGAAATACTGGGTGAACTAGAGACAATTCATTTGGAAAGTCTAACTCATATTCAACTTTCCCAAAACTTTCAAGATTTCTTGTTGGCCCACATACCGTTTAATAAACATTCCTTTTTTACAAAACATCATCACACCTTTCATAGGTGAGATTTTCAAGTATACCCAATCAAAAAGTTTAAATTCTAGATCCCTCTTTCTAACATAGGAATAAGACATTAGCCGAGTTTGGACCATCTTCAACCTCTCTCTAGTTGTTCAGACGTTTTAAATGGCCTCGTAAACTTGTTAAGGACCAATTAGACCAATTTTATCTACTTAAAACCAACCAACCTAAGATCTACACCTCCTACCATACAATGCTTCAAAAAGAGCCATGACTATACTTTAATGCTAACTATTATTGTAGGTAAAACTCTATGAATGGTAGATGGTCATACCAATTCCCTTCGAAATCTATAACACATTCCCTCAACATGTCCTCTAGTGTTTGAATGATGCTCTCTTCTTGACCATCTGTTTGAGGGTGGAAAGTGGTACTAAGCTCAACATTGGTACCAATCCCTTTTTGGAATGCCTTCTAAAAGTATGAAGCAAATTGAGTACCCCGATCTGAAATGATAGATTAAAGAACTCCATTTAACTTCACTATCTCCATGATATACAATTTGTCATAGTTTCCACAAAAAAAGAAACCTTGACAGGAATAAAGTGGGTGGATTTTATCATTCTATTCGCAATGACCCAAATAGAATCATATTGCCTTTGAGTACAAGGTAACCCACAACAAAGTCTATATTTACATCCTCCCACTTAAAAGTGGATATATCAATATCTAAGTACAAACATCCAGTTCTTAGGTGTTCGGCCTTAACTTATTGACAATTCATACACTTGGCTATTAAACTTGCTATATCCTTTTTTCATATCGTTCCACCATATACTTCCCAAATATCATGGTACATCTTGGTGTCTCCCTGATGAATAGAATATCGCGAACCGTGATCTTCTTCTAGAATTTTCTCCTCAGGCCATCAAAACTCGAAACACATAATCGACCTTGGGTTCTAAGCACCCTATCTCTCACTTGGGAAAAATATTCAATAGACTTGTTGAGTATCGATTCTTTCAACTACATTAAAATTGGATAAAAGTCTTGTTTAGAGTTCACATCCATTAAGAAGGGTGACTTGGAACCTTTATATACCATGACACAACCCTTCGTGGAATCAACTAGTTGGTAACCTAACAGGACCAACTTATGTAAATCATGAAATAACTCCTTCTTCTCATACTCCAAATAGACTACACTACCCATGTATAATGGTATTAGGGAATTAATACCTACATTCTATTTGTCAAGGTGGTAAAGGAAACTCATGTCATAATCCTTCAAAAGTGCTAACCAGCTTCTTCATTGTAGATTCATGTCTTTTTGGCTAAACACATTTGTGATCATTTAACACAACAACATGCACAACATATAGATAATGTCTCCATATTTTTAATACAAACACTACCACCACTAATTCAAGATCATGGGTTGGATAATTCTTTTCATTGATCTTGAGTTTCCTTGAAGCATAGGCAATAACTTAACCATGTCACTAAAGAACACATCTCAAACCGACTTGAGAGGCGTCATAACACGCAACAAAGGCATCACTACCCTTCTATAAGGTCAAACCCGTAGCATGAGTAAGTCTATTTTCCAACTCTTGGAAGATCTTCTCACAAGTCTCCGACCATACAAACTTAGCTTTCTTTTTATTGAAAGTCTTCAATGGAGAAACATGGTGGAAAAATTTCCTAAACAAAACTCCTATAGTATCCGGCCAAACCCAAAAAGTTTCTAATATCGGTTGGAGTTAGAGTTCTAGGATAAATTTTTACCGCATTCATATTTTTAGGATCTACCTGAATACCTTTGGTGGATGCAATATGACCAAGGAAGGCTATGAACCTTACCCAAAAGTCCAAAACTCACACTTACTAATGTTTTCATACATTGGTGGCATTTAAGGACTTGCAATACAATCCTCAAATAGCTCATGTAATCATTTTCACTCATTGAATATATCAAAATAGCATCAACAAACATGTTCAAAAACATATCACAATAGTGTCTGAACACTCAATTCATTTGATCCATGAATGTATCCGGGGAATTTTTCAACACAAATGACATAACCAAAAATTTATGGTGACCATATCGAGTCCTAAAGGTTGTCTTGGGAATGTCAAACCTCTCATCCTTAGTTGATGGTAACTTGAAAGAAGATCTATTTTGGAGAAATAATTAGCTCCTTGAAGTTGATCAAACAACTCATCAATCCTCGGAAGAGGGTACTTATTTTTTATGTTCACTTTGTTTAGTTTGTGATAGTTGATACACATTCTAAGAGACATATCCTTCTTTTGAAAAAAATTACCGGAGCACCCCATGGAGCGATACTTAATTAAAAAACCCTTTGTATAAGAAATCCTTGAGTTTCTTCTTCAACTATTTCAGCTAGGACGAATCCATTCTATAAGAAGGAATGAAGATAGGTTGCGTATCAAGCAAAAGATCAGTGCCAAAGTCTATTTCCCATTCAGAAGGATGCTAGGCAATTCATAAGAAAAGACTTTCAAAACTTCACTCACCACGGTGACTCACTCTAAGGAAGGAGTTTTTCACCTAATAATACGGTAAAATTCACCCTTTGGATATCAGTTTCCTCTCTTTGAGTAAGAAACAAATACAGCTCTAGGGATATAATTTCGCCCATACCACTCTAAATTAGACTCATTTAGAAATTGAAACTTTATTACTCAAGTTCTACAGTAAATATAGGCATAGAAAGCATTCAACTAATACATACCTTAAATTACATTAAAATCTAACATGTCTTACTCCACTAAATCTACCAAGGTACCTTTATGGGACAAAGTAATAGGACAAGTGTTGTAGACTCTCTTTGCCACTACCGAGTCACCAACAAGTGTAGAAACAAAAAAATGTTATTCTAACACATCGGGGAGTATTTAAAACTTCATAGCCACAAAAGGTGTAACAAATGACAAAACTGGCACTAGGGTCTAACAATGCATAAATATAAATGATACGACTTTCACATACTGGTCACAACATTTGAGGATCTCTCTTGGTCACCTCAAGATTGAAGAGAATCATAGTAGTTTTTCTTAGGAGCATCGGAATTTGAACCTCTAGGTGGAGTTTGCTTATCTTCTCATGCCCTTTGCGCAAGAGTTGGGAAATTCGTCAATTGATGACCACTCTTACCACAACCATAGAAAACACACATGCCGCAAACACATTTACCATCATGTTTCTTAACGCTCTTAGCACGCGTAGAACTCTCCATAGAAGATCCACCACTATTGCCTACTTGACGCTTAGGATTACACACCGTATCTTTGTCAACCATTGGAGAACTAGAGGATCCTTTGTTGGAGAAACTTCTCTTGAACCTTGGCCTACCCTGACCCTCGAAATTACCCTTTGAAGAATTTATATCATCGGTCGTAGGACTCTTCACTTCCCTACTCTTGTCATTGAGTTTCTAATCATTCTTTTCTTTAGCATACAACATAAGACGGGATATATCTATTTTATCATGAATCATATCCGAATGGAATTCTTCCCTTACCAAACTCGACACACTCTTCACAAGACTTTTTCATCCCTAGGATCCGCCACCATAGATTGAGCATACTTTTAAAATTCGGTAAATGTTAGAGATAATTCTTTAACATCGATAAATCCTTGATGAAGTTTGATAAATGCTTCCACCTTGGCTTCACTCTGCACTCGAGAAAAAAACCTCTGAAGAAATGATTTCTTGAAAAACTCCCAACATATGGGACCCACTCCTTCCTGCCTATTCCTCTTCCATTGAGTATACCATACTTGGGCCACACCCTTAAGTTAGTAAGTGGCTAGCTCTACTTTCTCTAAAGAAGTAACCCCCATATATAATAAAGCTTTCCATTTGGCAAATATTTGTTTAAACACTAGAATTTTAACATCCTTTTTCAAAATATCTTTGGCTGCTTTGCAGTCGACTCTAAACAAAAACATTTTTTATTAAATAATCTTTAAATTTGGTAATACATAGTACTATAGTCAAAATTTCTTTTTTGATAGTACTATAATTTTTGTTGATATCATTCCAAACTACTGAAGTGAATCTCACTAATTGTTTAGTGGATCATACAAAAAAATTGTTTAAGAATGCCTCCATACCCTATATCTGAGACATCTATTTTCTACTATCATAAGGGGCTCTGGGTGTGGTATACCTAGACATGGAAGTTTTTGTACTATTAGTTCTACATTGGTATCAGCGCCAAGTTGGCTGGGAAGGGTGTGAGAGTGGCTAAGTCCCTACGTTGTCCTTAGGCGAACGGAGTCGAAATTTAGGTTGCGGTCGGGGTGGTAAGTTCGTAGATTGATAGTTGCTTTTCTTCTTCCACTTGTCTTCTTAGTTTTATTCCTTGAAGAAGGGTAACCGGATAATTCTCGGTTTAGACGTTGGCAAGCATGTACTTTCTGTTGGTTTAGCTTAAACTGTCTGTGTCGTAGAGCCGGACCCAGAGGGTGTTCTCGTCTCCAACCCTAGAGAAATAAGATCAAAGAAAATTAGTGAACAAGGTAACAACAATTAGTACGCAAAGAATTTATTATTCCGGTAGTAATCTTTAAATTAGACATTAAAGCCCAAGGATAGTTTTTTTTCTTCCCGCTAGTTCTCCTTAAATTAAAATTAATTCACCTACACATCAAAATATTATGAATAGTATTAAAATCTCTACCACCTCTAATAAAATTGAAAAAATTGAAAATGATCTACAAAATTGGAATATTCCTAATGAACACATTAAAAAGGTTTATAAAATAGGCACTTTGATCTTATTAGAAATTATAATATTAGGACTTTTGAGTCTACTATTTCTATTAATAAAAATATTTACACTATTAGATTATTTGCTACAAATGATATAAATAGATATAAGAGGATAATTTTTTTCACATAGGACTTGTCCAGCTAGCAGTCAAACCATATTAAAGATTGGGTTTAGATGTACCCATATGTCTTCTTTTAAGAGACAATAGATTATTAAATTTTGATGATTCATTCTTAGCAGTACAACAAAGTAACCTTGTCAATGGCCCGATATACTTTAATTGTTATCCTAAATATTCAATAGATATTAATTATCAAAATGTAAATCATACATTAAAGTTAATTGTTAAAAACTAAAAATATGAATAGTAAAGTTAATACTAGAGAAATAGGAATAATACATAGGGTATATTATAGATTAATGAAAACTACCTTAGCCCTTAAGGCTAAAATGATAAGTAATAAAGGAGTTACCATGCACATGGAAGCAAATCATAACCATAATAACACCTTTGTTCCAAATATGATAAAATGGGATGATTTATTAACAAAACATGATTGGCATTTTGACCCATAACGGAGCCAGAAATTAAAGAAGAGAATCCACATATTGGCCAAGTAATTCAATTTCTAGATGGATCCATAGATTTAAAATTTGTAATATATTAATATCATAATCATATCTCTTTAAGTAAAAGAATATCATTTTCTAGACCTTCTTTCTCCATAACTAAGGATGAAGACGACATATCCTTAAACGAGATAGATAAAAAATTAAAGGGGGTAGATTTCTCACAAAACTATTCCAAAAGTAGAAAATGAACTAAAAAATCTAATCCCACTACTGGTAAAGAAATTAAGGATGTTTTACGCATTATTAGATTAGATGAACCTTTTGAACCAAATATTAAATATTTAGATAAACTTTGGACTGATCAAGATAATTCTATTAATAAACAATGGTATATAAAAAGATACTCTTTATTAGAAAGAATAACCTTTAGAAATAAATGGCTTAGTAATATGAAAAGATTAAAATGTAATATAGAATTTTTGAAATGGTTTGAATATACTGGAAAATTAGATGACCAAAAGGAGTCATTGAACGTGCTTGTTAACAAATGGTATACTACCAAAAACAATAAAGTAGTTGATATACAATTCCACCATTAAAAGAAATTACTTTACCAATACAGAAAAAAATTATTACTACCTCAGTCTTTAAAATGGACGTAAAATACTACAACAAAATAATTATACAAATCAACTACTTTATGAAGTATCTAATCAAATCCTAAAAGCTAATAATAAATCAGATATTAAGGATAAACCAAGCTCTTCCTATAAGAGTAAAAATAAACATTTAGAAATTCACCCAATATTTAAATTAGCTGAACTTCCCAAAGATAAATTTCCTAACTTCACGAGAAACTTGAAATTACAGATGAACTTATAGGAATAATTAATGAAAAACTAAAATCTAAGGCCATAAATACCTTATCTAAAGATAATGATAATGGAATTAATATATTAGGTTCTAATTATTCCATCAAAAAGAATTATTACAAGAGACCTTCCTTTCCGGATATGAATATGAAGAAAATAAAAATTCTATCACATACTTCACACTCTGCAAGTGAGATTGCATAAGAATATTGATGAACTCACAGAACATCAAATATATTATAAATTACATGAAATGGGTATGGCCATTACGACATATAAAATAAAAAAATTACCTGATAAACTGTATGCTATTTTAATAACCGTAGAATTTACTAGTGCATTAAAAAAATTGTAGGACAACTACCTCACCGAAGATAATAGGGAAAAGGTAGTAAATGCAACTAATATTATCTTGTAGACCTCTTCCACAAGCTCTTTAGGGTCTTCACCCACTTTTGAACAAAAAAACATAGGAGGATTCATTCTTGTAAAATCTTTCAACGTTGAAAAGATGGTGTTCACATTAGTGTTCACATGGTGCCCAACATCCCTATTGGCTTTAGTGCTTATAGCTTGGTCTTGATTTGTCACGGCTTGAGTTTGATTTGTCATGACTTGATTCAATGTTTGGAGAGTCGACCTTATTCAAACATTTTTCATAGCACCCTCATCATTAGGAGCTTGAGAAACATGAGGATCTTTGGGGCCTTGGGGACTTTTGGGAGGAACTCCCTCATTCACAATCTCCTCATTCATCCTTCTTGCGTTCTCCCTTCTTGTATTCATATCCTATAGACACAAGATAAGGGTTAAGAAAAGGAACTCATAGAGTTAAAATTTTAAGGCACTAATACAGAGTAATAAAAGAAGTGAAATTTCCTAAACATCTTATAGCCTCTCATTCATAAATCGCTTCACACTCATGAACAAGACTCTACTAGATGTGGATAGTGAGATATCATCCTAGAATCATTCTAAACCTTTTGCTCTTATTATCAAGTTTTTCACGATTCATTGATACCTCTTATATGTAACACGGTGCACTTGACCCCAAAGGGGTCTCATACAAGCCCTTAACATAATCATAATCCTATGTAATAAAAGTAATGTGAAATTTAAAATTTTTACAATCGAAATATTTTTCATAAAACAAACTTAGAAGTCTATACCTTGTCTCAAAACCATTTAATACAATTGAGAATCAATAAGGGTCATATAGCTTTACAATCGAAATTTCTCTACGCTTGGTGACTCCTGATGGTTTGAGGAAGTCCATCGTTGAAGCTGATAGACTCTTGAGTAAAAATAAAACATGAATAGGCGAACATGGTGGTAATTGGTGATCAAATAATTGTGAAAGGATGACTCAATCAAGCTTACCTACTACAGTTCAAACACCTGAAGGCATAATTAAAATACAGGGTGAGCTAAAGATCAAACAACAATCAACTTAACATGTAGGCGAGCCTCACTTATGCTGTCAAACTAATGTTGTATGAAATGTTGGACCCATTTTTGGGAAACTAGAAGTAGTCCAATAGAGCAACATAGTGTGTTACAAGATATATCAGGTTTTCATATTATATGGTTTTAGGAGATTTTTGAGAGACTTGGATTGAATTTATCTTTTACCCTTTTAGAAATATTCTTAGTTTTTTAGATTTTTTAAACAACATTGTTATTGACACTTAAGGGTTCAAATCAAAGTGGTTGTTCACAATAAATGTTCAATTTCAACTCCCCAGTTACAAAGAACATAAAGGGTATATTCTCTTTTCATTTTATGATGATTGGATAAAATCCCAATTCTATGTGACTGATTATAGGGTTTAGTGTTGATTTAATGTAGTGAGTATTGTGTCTTGCTATGTTTAATTTTATATACTTATGCATTTTAGCTTATTATCATGGGTTAAGGTTGTAAACTTTATCCTAGACTAGATCTTAAATTGGTGATCGAAAGAGTTCAATTTAAGTAGGTAAATAACTTGATGCATGAAATTTAGATTTTATTTTTGTAGTTTGATAGAAAGAGAAATGTGGTACAATTCTTGTTGTAAATGTGCCTAAAAGAGGTATTCTATTAAGGTATTGGTTGCTTTGTCATTCATATAGATGAGAACGAAAGGTGATTTTATAATATGATGCTTTCAGATCAAAAGAAGATCAATGGCATTACAGATTAACCAACATGTCCATGATTGTGTAGTACTATTGAGAAAACACATTTACCCCTATTTGACATCAATACCCATCCACACACACCTCTATCTTCTCTAATTTGTTTGAATCCCCAATTTACTCTAATCGATAATTGATACTAAAACCTTTTTCACATATTTGGTGGAAATATCAACACTCTTTCTAATTGCTATGATGAATAAATTTGCATTCTTAATTTTCTAATTGAATTCCTTACATTATATAACTCCTTGTAGGATTCCACCCCAACTCTGTTGCACAGTTTTATTACTAATGCGCACTTACTCTTCTAGTTATTTTAGAGTGTAATTTGATCATTATCACCCATGTTCAGCTGGTGGGGCCGCATCCAGCCTAATAACCACCAAGACCATCTATTGCTCCCGAGCCCAAGACAACCATCACCCATCTATGTCTCCCGAGCCTAACTTGTACACGGCTCCAACATGGTTGAGGCGAAGGAATCAAAATGATTTAATCATAGGTACGATTCTCTTATTCCATCAACCCATCTCCACTTTATTTGATTGAGGATCTACCTTGTCATATGTATCTATGCATAATGATTCTTTTTTTAGTAGGATTTTTGAACCTTTGCTAGTTTTATAAAGTGTGTGACCCTCGTGCATGAGACTTTAGTAGTGTATTACGTGTTTCAAATTTTTGGGTGGTTATCTAGGGTCGTGAAACCCGATATGGACTTATATTACTTGATATTCTTGATTTAAATTTGATTCTTGGCATGGAATAGTTATTCCCTGTACTTCACTGTTCTAGATTATTTCTCTGAGGTCCTTACCTTAGCCATGTGTAGTAATCTCCTAGTTGTCCAGAAGAGCTCTTGTAGTCGCACACTAGTTGGAGTTTTTTCACTTATTAGGTCTCAAATCTAGTGGCTAGAGATATCTTATATTATTTTCCCTATGTTTGGGATGCGAATTGATTCTTCTTCAATTGATTTGCTTTTTATTGTCCATGAGCTTGTAGACATATTTCCTATCGATCAACCTGGCCTACCCCTAGAGCAAAACATTGATAATCATGTTGACCTTTAGTTAGGTATTCATCCTATTCTATTTCGATTTATTACATGGCCCACATAAAGTTTAAGGAGCTCATTGTTAATCTTTAGGGTCTCTTTGATGAGGGATTCATTCAACATTATCAATTTCCTTGGGGCACCCCATTTAATTTATGAAGAAGAAGGATGGTACGATGCAGAAATGTATTGACTACATAGAGTTAAATAAGATTAAAGTTAAGAACCGTTTAACCATGCCTAATATTGATGATTTATTTGACCAACTTTAGGGTGTCGCAATGTTTTTGAAGATCGATTTGGGATCCGGTTACCATCAGTGTAGGATTAGGGTAGTTGGCATCCCTAACACCATATTTAGGACTCTTTATAATCATTATGAGTTCTTTGTGATGTATTTTGGGTTGACTTATTCAACTATTGCCTTTATGGACTTGATGGTGTGGCTGTTTAGACCTTATCTAGATTCGTTTGTCATAGTATTCATTGATAATAATTTTCTATACTCGCATATTAGGAGAGTGAATGAGCATCATTTAAGGATTGTGCTCTAGCTTTTAAGAGATTAAAAACTTTATGTTATGGTCTCAAAGTATAAGTTTTTGCTCGAGCGTATAGCTTTCTTAGGGCACATGGTGTCACAGGATTGCATCATGGTATATCTGGTGATGATGGAATTTATCAATGATTAGGCTAGGACAACTTCTATTACTCATTTCAAAGCTTCGTCCGAGTAGAAGGATACTACAGATAGTTTATGGAGGGTTCTCTACTATAGTTTTACCTTTGACCAGTTGACTCATCTCGATGTTCCTTTTTATTTGTCTAAGGAGTGTGAGTTGAGCTTTCAGATCTCAAATAATTTATTGTAGCCATTTCTATATGAATTTTCTAGTTGAGGGTGAGGTCTTTATGATATATTGTGATGTCACGACCCAAAACGGGTCGCGAGTAGCACCCACACTTAACCTACTATGTGAGCGAACCAACCAATCTAAACCCCAACATTTCAACCATAAATAACAAAGTATAATGCGGAAGACTTTAACTCATTAATGAAAATCGATTAAATAACTTATAAAAACTCAATACTATTTATTCCCAAAACCTGGAAGTCATCACCACAAGAACATCTATCCTCAAATTACTAATCTAAGAGTATCTAAGAAGCTAAAATAAGTAAAAAGCTAGTCCATGCCGGAATCTCAAGGCATCAAGACATGAAGAGGAAGATCCAGTCCAAGCTAGAAGCAATAGCTCACCCTGAAATCTGGCTTGATGAAGACTGGCTAGAGTTGCGG
>NC_028640.1:12886830-12887970 GCF_001406875.1 Solanum pennellii
CTTTTGGGAAACATGTTCTTTAGATTGAGTATATTAACATTTTTAAAGATTCATTATCTTTATCCCTCTTGTGTCGGTACGCGACACTCCGCTCCACTACTACTATCCTGGTGTCGGAACGTGACACCCGATCCTCTAATCTCATTACTTTAGTTCATCAAGCCTTCTTTTATACCAAGGCATCATCATTAACAAAGTAAATTTAGGGTTTAAGATTATCCTGGTGTCGGAACGTGACACCCGATCCTCTAATCTCATTACTTTAGTTCATCAAGCCTTCTTTTATACCAAGGCATCATCATTAACAAAGTAAATTTAGGATTCTTCAAGATTTGGGATTCAATAGCTTCATCATGCTAATTTCATCATAATTATATATAAAATCACATCATGCATGCACACAATTAAGCATATAGAAGATTTTATAATACTACCCAACACATATCATTCGCTATTAAGAGTTTACTACGAATAGCATAAACCATAACCTACCTCCACCGAAGATTCGTGATCAAGCAAGCAAATTCCCCAAAGTCTTGTTGTCCTCTTCGTTTCTCTCTCTCTCTACTCGTTCTCCCGTTTCTCTTTTTCTGTCTCTCTTTGTTCTTTCTATTTTTCTTATTCAAACCCTCTTTCTTTTACCCTAATTAGCATATAATTAAGTATAAAAGATGATAAAATACCCCACTATTTGTTTCAAGGTTATCTCTTTTCACCCCCAAGTAATTGAATTATTAACATTAAACCACTAACTTTATAATTATAAGCAGGAATAGTCCAAAACGCCCCTTAAAACATTTAACAGAAATCCGACCCAGTCAGGGTTACGCAGTCTGTGACGGTCCGTCACAACTGTGACGGTCCGTCCTGCACGTCTGTCACAAAGTTCAGAGAGTTAATTTTATGGAAGATGTTTGATTGTCCGTCGTGCCCACGACGGTCCGTCCTGCCATTCCGTTACAAAGTTCAGAGAGTCGATTTCAGTACCCAAATTTCAGAATTCTAAGTGTTTTGGAACGATACCCCCACGACGGTCCGTCGTGTCCATGACGTTCCGTCGTGGGATCCGTCGACTCAGCCAGTTTTTCCAGAAATAAAATCTGCTACTCAAAACGACTAAACAGGTCGTTACAATAGATA
>NC_028640.1:12892949-12899654 GCF_001406875.1 Solanum pennellii
TCTACCACTTCTTGGAAGGATTTCGCTGTAGCCGCTACCTGTAAGGCTGAAATCCGCAAATCTGACCTCAACCCTTTCACAAAACGGCGAATCCGCTCTTGTGAACTGAAGCAAAGCTGGGTGGCATACCTAGATAATGCACGAAACTTAGCCTCATACGCAGTGACCGTCATTCTGCCTTGCTCTAGGCTCAAGAACTCATCTCTCCTCCTATCCCTCAAAGTCCGGGGTATATACTTCTCCATAAATAAGCTAGAGAATGACGCCCAAGTCATAGGTGGTGCCTGTGCCGGTTGACACTCAACATGTGACCGCCACCACATTTTGGCGTTTCCCTGAAACTGATAGGTTACAAACTCAACGCCAAATCGTTCCACTATGCCCATTTTATGTAGTAACTCTTGACAATCAACCAGAAAATCGTAGGCATCCTCAGATTCGGCACCCTTGAAGACTGGAGGTTTCAATTTCAAGAACTTACTTGGGCAATCCATCACTCATTGTGCCAACACAGAGTGCTTTTCTGTAAGATAATTTGTTTTGTGAGGAGATTCTAGTTCTGATTCTTGATTGTAGGGTTTTCAAGTCGATGACCAACAAAGATTCATATGTCAAAGTTTTATATAAATATATTTATTTTAGAAGCTAAAAATAAAATTCAGATGTGAAAATTAGATACCCTAATCTATTCATCCCTCCACATGTTGATGTTAAATGTAATGATCCTTTGCCAATTTCAGATTCAATGTCTATTCGTGTGTTGAATGTTGCAGATTCTGAATTGCATTTGTACCTTGTGTAATATCCTAGATTTTTATCATTCGAGGATGATTGATCCCAATAAAGAGATATTTTAACACTCCAAAGTATTGTAGACCAAATAAGATAAGCAAATCCCAGAAAACACAGAAAATTTTTCCTGCACTCTTGTTTTATGGACACCATCTATAACCCATAACCATAGATCGTAGATGGGCTTGTGGAAGTTCAAAGTTTCAAAGATCATAATATGGGTCATAGATCCCTTTACGAAGTATCAAATGATGTATGAAACGAAGTCCTGAATGTTGAAGTTGAACTTTGACTTTATGGACCATGGTGTTCGCAACGACATCACAAAACAAATGCAGAGTGTAGTATGAATACCGAAACAACATGTTAAATTAGCAGACATCATAGGTTGACCGAGAAGAAGAAGTAAAATCAATGTAAAATTATAAAATCTAGACACCATTAAACTCAAGGAAATATTTAAAGAAATGCTCATAAGTGTACTAGGTTAGAAAATAACTAACTACTACTAACTAAACCCAACTATACCCCCATAAGCTCATAAGGTACAATCACGTGCAAGTTAAAATAAAAACCCAAAACAGACCCCCATAAGCCTGAAAGGTACACAAAATAGCAAAATCTATTAAAAGTAGGTCATGATGAGTCTGGAGCCGGAAAGGAAAAGCCAAAGTGTATCGACTCAATATATTTGTGACTAGTAGGAATAAACTACATTTGTGACTAGTAGAATTAAAACACATATAATATAATGATTTTCAGGACCCCAATGCACCTAAGTGAATGTCCAACAAAAGGTGACCCTTGCTAATTTGAGTCCTTGTATTCTAAAGTGAAGGATATTATACAATGCCAAGGCCGTTGAAGCAGATGGGCTTGAGCTGGAGAATGTTGCTAAAATGGTTGGTTGAATACGAAAGTTGTGACCCTTTAAGAAGATCAAGGTTGCTAAAACAACTTTCACCTGAATTGGCGATCCCTCTTAGGATGATTCCTAGCCAAAAAGGTTCAGAACGCTTAAACAACCGAAAGGACGCAAAAGACGGGGCACTAGTATCAGGCACCAATCAGTGTCTCATTAAACCCCGTTAGGGTGATCATGCATAGTTTGGAACCCCGTACATGAGAATAAGATGTGAAACCCAATAAAATTGGCATTCAAAATTCAGTATAGCATCAAAACCTTCCATTCGAGGCTTCTCGACAAAGAATGTGGCCCACACCCAAACTCCATTTTAAGTTAAAATTCTTCAGGGGGTTCCAAATAGCTTGGAGGCCTAGGTTTTGCATGACGGGTTGTTCTGGAAAAAAATTATAATACGGAACTAACTGCACTGACCAAATCAACATTCAGAAGAATGTTGACCGAGGTCAAAGTTTACTCATAGCTTAACGTCAAAATCCTTGAGACCAATACAACCATGTGATTATCCAAAAATAACCCTTTCGAAGCTAATGGAATTATGAGATTTGCATCATGAGTCTATTTTTGATAAAATTTAATAAAAAATCGTCACACCCTTCACATGTGACAAACGGAAGAATAGTCGATCACCCACTTAAAACCTCAACGGTTGAAACATATGAACAACATAACTCTGGTGTTTACTCTTAGTCGTATTGAGCCTATCCCTAATGACCTTCACCCTCTATGCCTACTTCCCTTCCGCTCATAAACAACCTTCCATCAAAGAGAAAGATATAAAGAAAAAAATTATCCCATTCTCACAAATTGTTTTAATAAGAATACTTTAGAGAGGGAATGTCCGAGAAGACATCTGCGCCAGTTTAAAAAAGAATTTTAAGATTTTCACATAGCAATGAGAAGGAAAGAGCATCTAATCCAAGAACTCTGGAATAACGTTAGTACCTTAGTGCTTGGGTTTTAAAGACTCAAACTATCCAACTAGAGAGCCATAATGCCTACCATAGAAGGCCTTGTATGGGACCATACTAGCATGATATCTATTGTTGTATGCAAACTGTGCTAACGGAATAAATTTGTCATAATCACCTCGAAACTAAAAAACATAGGCCTGTAACATATCCTCTATAACATGAATATACGCTTCAACTACCTATAGGACTGTGGGTTGAAAGTTGTGCTAATGTAACAACCCTAAAAATGACTATGTTAAATAATGCTTAATGTGTCTAGAATGCCTATGATTAGACCGGGTTCACACGGGTTGATGCGCGTAGAACCAGACCTCTGAACCCTTACAACAACCAAGCCAACTAACTTGGGGAGTTAGTTGAGCAAGGAAAGGTTGGGTCCAGCCATGTAGGACTCCGGAATATGAAGATTTACCCGGATGAGTCTTTATTGGACTTAAAAAGGGGAAATCTTAAGTTCAAAGGGTCTAGGGGTAAAATGGTCTTTTTCTAGGATAAGGGTAGTATCATAATTACCCTAAATATATAATTAATTAATTAATTGATAAGGTGGAAGGGAATTTTGGGGTGAGAGGTCTGAAAATGGGCTCTTGAAGTGAAGTCTTGCTCCACCAGGGTTAGAACCTAGGTTGAAGCAATGAATTAAAAGCTGAGATAACCCTAAGTAAATGTTACAAAAACGAACTCACCTATGAGAGTGTAAAGTTAATGAAGAGACCCGTCTTTATGACCAGTCTCTTCATTAACCTAAAGTAAAAGCTGAGATAATCCTAAGTAAATGTTACCAAAACGTACTCACCTATGAGAGTGTAAAGTTAATGAAGAGACTAGTCTCTAGAACACTCTAATGAAAATATTGATAATAACACACTTAATACTAATGATGAGATGTGAAATCATCTATTGAGCTATGATGTCCTCATACTAAAAGCCAGCTTCCATGACATATGAGTTGAATGTAATGGAACTTTTTACCGAGCATCGATAGACTATCTATGAGCGGTGATGCCTTCTTTTGGGAAGGGCAGAGGTTAACGTAACTCTCATGATATGAGATTGTCCGGCATGTCGGGTATGGGTCTCCTTGTATCTCCTAGTCATCGAACCTATACTGTCAATATAGGGATCTTGCGGGGTTCAATTCCCATGTACGCTAGCATGTTTTGGGTCACTTTGGTCGGTGATTCCACCTCTTTTGCGTGTGGGGGAGACGCTGGATTTAACGATGCTCACATGATCTATGTCGGTTAAAGTTAAAGTTCCCCATGAATGAATGAGGCCAGCCTCAAATGATGAACATAATGAAATGAATTATACCAAAGGTGTTAGGATAGGATAATCAAGAGGTGAGCTAGACTTAGGTGATGACACTAGGTCATTCTTGATCATTGCACAGCGAACCTAATGAAAGTCTTAAACTACATCCTAGGTATAGCTGGTGTGTAGCCCATGAATGAAATGAAATAAAGTACGTATGAATGATTGAAGCAGACTCTGTGTTTTCTAAATAAGGCTCCCTAGTTGAGGTCCCATATGTTGAGCCCTCATTTTGGAAAGTCTTGATGTCAAGTCCATGATTCCAAGGTCTCATGACATATGAACGAATGATATGAAAAATGTTATGTGCTATATGAAATATGTTATCTGCTATATGCAGTATGTTATGTGCTATATGTAATGTGCTATATGTTATGTGTTGTCTGCAATCTAATAAGTATGATGATGAATGTTATTCTCATGGAATGACTTTCCTAATCCAAATTTGGAAAGCTCATTCACTTTCCTAATCCAAATTTGGAAAGCTCACTAGCTTTCCTATTCCCAATTTGGCAAGTCCACTAACTTGACTTTTGATAATCATGTTAATAGGAAAGAGCTATTCTTACTCATGCATGTCCTTGGTGTGTGCTTGCATATAACCATAATTAGTACAAGTGTGTACTAAACCTGTACAACTCTACAATTTTAGGTGCAGGCACAGGTGGACGCTAGAGCTACAGGTTGACGCTAAAACTATCTGGACGTAGAGCATTCATCCGGACTTGGTAGGCCCTCATGCTTTAAGGATTCTTGCCAATTATATTCTGGTTTAGTTATAAGATCCAGCTAGTGAAGTATGTTCCACTAGTGTTTCTTTCCGTTTTTATTTCAGACATTGTATTGGTTCCATTTTGGCAATTATACATTTAATGCAGTATTGAACTATTTGTTTCTGTTGATAATCTTAATGTTAGATGGTTGATTGTGAACATTATGAACGGAAGTAAAATGACCTTTATGCATGATAGGAAACAAAAAGTTTCAAATTTTCTGCCAAAATTAACCTAGATGAAGTAAGAATGACGTAAGTAGGATTGTCTGCGACCTATGAGCGCTCAACGACGCCGGTTTCGTTTGGGGTATAGACTCTAGTCGTGACAGCTAAGGTCAACAAGAATGTCAAACCCCTCTTTAAAATTCCTCCAAAAGCTAGAGGTGAAGTGAGAACCCCAATATTTGAGATAATAGACAAAGGTACAACATGAAGACGAACAACCTCTTAATTATAAATACGAGCCAAACTTTTGGTGCGTAGTGAAGAAAGAACATGGATAAAGTGTGCTCTGTTTGTCAATCGATCAGTGTTGATCCATATGTTGTCAAGACATCTAGAAATCCTTGGCAAACCCGCAACAAAATCAATAGTGATTCAATCCCACATTCACTATATAATGGGTAATCTCCATACTAATCTTGAGTCCTTAAATGCTCGGTCTTCACCTATTGGACACATAGGAGATGAGACACATAGTCTGCAATGTGTTGCCTAAAATAATGATATGTCCTCGTGTTGCTCGTTTCGATATATTATCTAGAATAATTGTCCTTACAAAGGAATAGCTTAATCAAGTGTTTCACTGTCAAAATATAGATATGACTTAAAAAATCTAAAAACCCCATCAATCTAACGTAGCCTGACCAACATTATCCTCTAACAAACGGTCTTGGAGAGCCATTAAGGTCTGATCCTCAAATTGGAGACCACAAATCTGGTCAAACAAAGACTATTAAACTCTCAAAAAGGCAAATAAAGAATAAAATCTTAAATATTCAAATGAATAATCCTATTGTCTAAGGACTGGCTGTACAACCCCAAGGGTATCTCACCAGTAGAAAAGAAGGCAAGACTACTTGTACTCACCGCCTTCCAACTTGAGGTGTCTTCTACTATATTTGCCTTTATCCAATTATAGAGAAAAAGTAGGTCATATTCCTTCAAGAGTTCAATCAAATTGAAATGCCTTAAAATACGTTCTTTCTTGATCATAATGTTCTAAAGACTCTTATTATATGTATAGATCTAACAAAGAACTCCATACATGTAGTGCCTCTAGATTCTAAGATCAAAGCAATCGGCACCAACTCCAACTCATATGTGGGGTAGGTAAACTTATGTAATTTAAGCTTCCTTGATGCATACACGATAACCTAGCTCCACTGCATCAATAAATAACGTAAACAAAAACGAGATGCGTTTGTAACGGCCTGTTTAGTCGTTTTGAGAAGCAGATTTTATTTCTGGAAAAACTGGCTGAGTCGACGGATCCCACGACGGAACGTCATGGACACGACGGACCGTCGTGGGGGTCTCGTTCCATAAAACTTAGAATTCTGAAATTTGGGTACTGAAATCGACTCTCTGAACTTCGTAACGGAATGGCAGGACGGACCGTCGTGGGCACGACGGACCGTCGAACATCTTCCATAAAATTAACTCTCGGAACTTTGTGACGGACGTGCAGGACGGACCGTCACAGTTGTGACGGACCGTCACAGACTGCGTAACCCTGACTGGGTCAGATTTCTGTTAAATGTCTTAAGGGGCGTTTTGGACTATTCCTGCTTATAATTATAAAGTTAGTGGTTTAATGTTAATAATTCAATTACTTGGGGGTTAAAAGAGATAACCTTGAAACAAATAGTGGGGTATTTTATCATCTTTTATACTTAATTATATGCTAATTAGGGTAAAAGAAA
>NC_028640.1:12901595-12915765 GCF_001406875.1 Solanum pennellii
ACCGACTGAGGAAGTAGTAAGAGAGGGTGAGGAAGGGGAAACTGAGCAAGTGCAGAATGAGGAACTACCACCCCAACCTACCCCAGAGATGATTAATCAGGTTCTTGCTTATCTTAGCGGGTTATCTGATCAAGGCCAGACACCTGCAGTGTTTTCTGCACCAGCACTTCAGGTTCCGGAAGTACAACAGGCAACTGCTGCGGCTCCCCGCATGGATGCTCCATTGGAAATCTACTTTTAAGCATGGGGATATGAAATTTTTAATAAGAAAACTTCTAATTCAGGGGGTATCTCCTATTCATAAGTTACATTACCAATTCCCTTAAAATCTAGTAGTGCCAAAGTGACGGGGAATAAGATTCCCTTTCTATTGAATTAGTAGTCTTTAGTGGCAGTAATGAGCTAATTCGGTCATCCGATCTAAAATTTCTCAAATTTAATCATGTTTTTGGTGAGATTGTTGTAAGCCAGTAATCAGTCCATATTGATCATCTCCCATTTCCACTGTAGAAGAGCTATGTTCTGAGCTACACTATATGGCCTTTGGTTCTCAACCTTCACTTGTTGACAATTATGGCACTTAGCAACAGATGTTTTTTTCATTTCATTCAACCATTACATTTCAATAAAGTCATGACACATTTTTGTGGAACCTAGATGAATCGAATACTTGGAATTGTGGGATTCTACCATGATTCTATTCTAGAGACCACCAGCATTCAAGACGCATATCATACGGTATCTCAGGGCACCACATCTCCCTTGTTCAAAAGTCATCCCTTTTTTCTTTTCAACATTTTCCTTCAAGTGAAGTACGATGGGGTCTTTTTCTTTCTTTTCCTTCACTTCCACCACTAAAGATGATTCAGCCTGGTTTAACACAATAACACCACCTTTTTTTGAGTTTACGAGGAGGACTCCAAAATGTGCAAGTCTACGCACATCCTTATCCAAATATTTTTTTCCATCCTTAGCATTTGTAGTCCTCCTCATGAATAATTTTCTAAGAGAATCAACAACAACATTACCTTTACCTACGTGATATATGAGTGCTCGTATCATAGTCCTTAAGTAGTTTGATCTCACTTCTTTGACTATGGTTCATCTCCTTCTAACTAAAAACATGTTGGAGACTCATGTGGCTGGTGAATACATACACATGCATGTAATATAGATAATGATTTCATATCTTAAGAGCACATACCACTGCCAAAAACTCAAGATCATGTATCGGATAATTCCTCACATGACTTTTTTTTGGAGGCATAAGTTATAACCTTGCCATTTTGAATAAATATGTAACTAAGTCTAACCCTGAACACATCGCAATATGCAACAAAACGATATGTGCCCTCAAGTTGGATCAATACTAGAGCACTAGTAAATTGGCTTTTCAATTCCTGAAAATTTTTTGACAAGCCTTAAAACATAGACTTCTCATGGAACAACTTAGTCAATGTGAACAAAACTTATGAAAACCCTTCTACAAAATTTTTTGTAGTAACTAACCGACCCAAGAGAGTCCTCACATCAGTTGGGGATGTGGGTCTTGGCCAATTTTTCAACACCTCTATATTGTGCGAATCAACACAAATACTCTAACAAGGCCACAAATTTTATCCAAAACTCACATTTTAAAACAAAGAAAAATAATTCATGATCTTTGATAGTTGAGAGTACTCTTCTGAGATAACCGACGTGATCCTCCTTATTTCTAGAATTGATCAAGATGTCATTGATAAAACGATGCCAAATATATCAAAATATTGCTTGAATACTTTGATCATGAGATCAATGAATGTTGCAGAAGCGCTAGTAATATGCAAAAGACACAATAAGGAATTAATAATGATCATAACCATTGTCTTCGAGATGTCACTTTCATGTAAAAATAGTTGCATCAGAGGTCTATATTGCAGAAACAAGTGTTCACACAGAAATGGTTGATCGTGTCCACGATTCTAAGTAGAGGATACTTATTTTTACAGTGATCTTGTTAAATTAGCGATAGCCAATATGTATCCTAATGGAACCATTTTTCTTTTGCACGAATAAGACTAGATCACCCCAAGGTAAGACCCATATTTGGATTAAACCCTTATCAAGAAGATCTTTCAACTGTTTTTTTCAATTCATTCAACTAGGGTGGAGCCATAATTTATGGTTGAAAAGGATGGGTTGGGTATCTAGAGGAAATCAATTCCAGAGTCTATCTCTCTATCGGGAGGGACTTTGAGAAGATCAACAAGAAATACTTTTGGAAATTCATTCATAACTGAGACTGGCTTGGTGGTGGGATCTCTATGGTGAGTCTTCAAACCAAGCTATGTGATAGATACACCCATTGTAGACTAACTTCTTGGCCTTAAGATATGATATGAAACAAACCTTAGGCACAATTGTACTACTTTCCTACTATAAGAGTGGCACATTAGGAAATGAAAACTTTTCTACTTTAAATCTATAATAGACTGAGGAATAACAAGCATTTAACTAGTCCATGCCTAGAAAAAATTCAAAAGACACCTTATGTAATTTGACAAAGTCAGTTGTCGTTTCTTTATGATCGATAGAGATAGTGTAATTCATATAGACTCTCTTTGCTACAATAGACTTTCCAACCATACTAGAAACAATGGAAGTCTCAGAAGTCATTTGGGACAAGTACCAAACTTCATGAATACACAAGGGGTCACAATAGAAAAGTTAACACCACAATAAATTAAGGTATAAACATCAAGGGAAAAGACTTACAACATAATAGTGACAAAGCCAATTAAATTTTCTAATCTTGGAGACTACACATACTATACAAATGGTTTGGACTTTCATATGTTCTTCATGGAGTAACTCTTCGGGAAACCCTATTTGATAGTTCCTCTAAATAAGACTCGATCTTATTTCTCCTATTACCTTGCGTTCACATCAGGAAGTCCCTAAGAAAGTGACCCATCTGTTCACACTTATAGAATTCACATATTCCATCATGGAAATTTCCCGGGTGGGGAGTGTCACACTTACTACGTACAAGGTAAGTTCTTATTTGATCGTTGTGTCATACAACCTTGGGACTGATAAACCTGAGCTTTGAAGTTCTTACTAAGCTAAAATCCATGATCATTTTTTTTCCTTAGTGTAAGTGCACTAGCCAATGATGGGGCACAATATGATGACCTTGTTTGGAAGGACTTGTTACAATTTTCACTCTTATGTTGACTATGTCCATGACCTGCTAACTCACCCTCTTGTTCTAGTACTCTTTTCTCTCCCTTTTCTTATATTCCTCAACCAGTAGGGAATAACCATAAACCTAGAGATTTTGACTTTATTGATTAACAAGGCAGCCATGCACTTTTTCTGCACATGCTTTATTAGGGTAGAGACAAACTTCATCATCTTATATCTCACGTGTGGAATCATCACTGGATCATAACGCGATAGTTTTTAAAATTGACAACATACTAATTAACATTAACTTTCCATTGTTTTAGATTAACGAACTCTTCAGCCTTAGCCTGTCTTAACTCACGCTAAAAGAAATTTTCCAGGAAGGCCTCCTCAAACCCATACCAAATTATTCCACCAGCAACCTTACCATGACTTTCCTTTTGTTTCTCATTTCAAATGTTCACGATATCTTTGAGATGATAAGAGAAAACATTAACTTCTTCAATCTCAATGGCACGCATTGCCTTAAAACTTTTCTACATCACTGTTGAATATTGATTCAAACGTAATTAGATGTTCCTATTTAGTTGGCAGGTTAAAAAGTTTGTTAGGAGTCCTAGTTGAGTCAAACATATCTCATGTTAGTTTCTAATATTTAGCTTAGTGGATAAGGTTGTGGTTAAGTTAGTAGGTCATGTTTGTCTTAGGTGGTTGAGTCTTAATTCCTATTTAAAGTGTCCTATGTATTTTCATTATGAATATCACAAATATAATGTGGCGTTCCTCTACAACTCTTTTACTATCTTCTTATACGTCATTTCTGCTTTCTTTATTCTCCAACAAAATTGGTATCAGATCCAGGTTAGGTAAAAGTGAGAGCAAATCAGTAATAAAAAGAAAGTTACAATTTAGAACAAAGAATGGCTATCAATAGAGCATCAACCACATCTTACCAACTAATTCCCATCTTTGATGGAGATAAATATGAATTTTGGAACATAAATATGAAGACTTTGTTCGAGTCTAAAGAATTATGGGATATGATGGAGAACGGCTATGCTGAAGATGAAGCACAAAGATTGTTGGAGAACAAAAAGAAGGACTCCTAGTCTCTATTTTACATCCAGCAAGCGATGCATGGATTCAATTTTTTCCAAAATTCATGATGCAAAAATCTCAAAGCAAGGATAGGATATTTTGAAAACATAATCCCACAGCTCGAATAAGGTAATAATTTTTAAACTCCAATCACTTCGACTTGATTTTGAAATTCATCCATGAAAAGTTGTGAATCTGTCAAGGCTACTTATATAGGGTGAGTGCAATTGTAAATCATATGAAGGCATACAATGACTAAATTACTAATAAAAGTATTGTTTATAAAGTTTTGAGAAGTCTTAATAAGAGATTTGATCATGTTGTAGCTACTATTAAGAAGTCCCTGATTTATCTAATTATGGTTTTGATGAATTAATGAGTTCATTGCAAGCACATGAGGATAGACCAAATGTTTCTCAAGAAAATGGAGAAGAGAAGGCATTTCAGATCAATAGGGAGTCCTCTTTCAACCAAATCAGATTTTTCAAATGGCAGAGGATATAGAGGTAAAGGTAGTCTCCTTGGGCGAGGCCGTGGAAGAGGACTAGCTAAGTTTGGTGGTGAGCACCGATAATTCAAGAGCAATATTCACTGTTGCTATTGCAAAAAAATGGGGCACAAGGAAGATATTTATTGGACTAAACATAAGGATGGAAAACAACATGCCAATTTCACTGAGCAACAACAAGATGAGGGTAATCTGTTCATGTCTCATTGCTCAATAGATGTTAGATGACTTATGGATCATTGATAGTGGTTTTTCCAACCATATTTCGTGCAAAAGTTCACTGTTCAAAGAACATGATGAACGGAGAAGTCTGAAGTTCTTCTTGGAAATAACAAGGCAATGGCAGTCGACACGAAAGGCACAATTGCTCTAAAAACTTCTCATAGTAATGTCGAACTTCTCAATGATGTGCAATATGTTACTTGTTTTGAACATAACCTGCTAAGTGTTAGGAAACTAATGAGTTGTGGATATTATATTTGTTTGATAACAATTCCTATAGTATTCAAGAAAAAAATTCAAGTCAAAAAATTGTTGGCATTGAAATGACTCAAAATAGAATGTATCCTCTTGAAGTTTCTGATGTTAATCGTTTTGTGTTAATTACCAAAGTAAATATGTAAACTAATTTATGTCATTTGCAGTATGGTCACTTGAATGTAAAGGGGCTACGTTTATTAGGTCGTAGAAATATAGTTCTTGGTTTGCCTAGAATTTATGCTCTTGAATTTTATAAAGAATGTGTGTAAGGAAAACAAAATAGAAATTCATTTCTTGTAAGTAAGTCTTGAAGAGCATCTGTTTGTCTTGAATTGGTGCATGCTGATCCATGTTAATCCTTAGGTGGAAGTCAATATTTTCTGCTTTTTACGAATGATTATAGTCGAATGAATTTGGTATATTTCTTGAAATTCAAATGTAAAATATTTGTGAATATTAAGAAATATAAGGGTTTTTTAGAGACAAAGTGGTTGTAGAATTAAGACTCTTCGAATAGATAGAGGTGGTGAATTTATATTAAATGAAATCAACACCTATTGCGAGGATAATGGTATTCATAAAGAGTTCATGCACCATATACTCCAGAGCAGAATGGTGTTGCCGAAAGCAATAATCGGACAGTTATTGAAATGGGTAGAAGCACGATGCAAGCTAGAGGTGTACCAAAATATTTCTGGGCTAAAGATGGTGCTACTGTTTTCTACATTCTGAACATTTCACCCACAAAGGTTTTTCTTAGTCAAACTCCATATGAAGCATGGAGAGGTAACAAGCCCAAGGTAAGCCACTTACATGTCTTTGGATGTATAGTTTATTCTTTGATGAGTTCCCAAGTTAGATATGAGCTTGATGAAAAATCAAAGAAATGTATCATTCTTGAAATAGAACACAATCCAAAGCTTATAAGCTATATAACCCACTGAGTGGGAAAATTGTGATCACTATATATGTTATGTTTAATGAAGATTCTAGCTGGAACTTTGACTTTGAGAATTTTAGTTAAAATATTAAATTGTCGCCTACTGATGAAGCTTTCCAGCAAGAACCTGCAGCAGATTCTGTTCAAGGAAACACATCAAGCTCTTCTCCAAAAAGTAGCAGTCGTGGTACTCATCAATCAAGAACCTCTTCTCCAACAAGTGATCACATATTAACCCCCCAAGGAAGTGGCAACAACTTTTCTTCAAGTGATTCTTCCCTTGTGACTCCACCAGCGAAATTTAGATCGTTAAGGGAGATTTATGAAAATTGTTATTTTGCTTTGTATGTTACTGAACTCAGTTGTTTTAAGGAAGTTGTAGAAATTCAATCATGGAAAATGAAATGATAGAAGTGATGCAAGCAATTGAGAAGAATCGAACATGAGAATTGCTGATACCAATAGGAAAGGAACCCATTGGACTCAAATGGGTATTCAAAATCAAGTGTCAAGCAGATGGAGCGATACAAATCCAAGCTTCTAGCTAAAGCATATGCACGACATGAGGGTATTGATTACGATGAGATGTTTTCACCTGTTGCTCGTTTTGAAATAGTGAGAATACTCTTGTCTTTGGTTGCTAAAATGAGCTGGTATGGTACAGCAAAATTGACACGTACTTCATGAGTAATAGATTTAAAAGGTGCAAGAATGAGCCTACGTTGTATGTAAAGAAACAAGGTGCAAGTGATTTTTCGCTAGTTTGTCTCTATGTGGATGACATGATCTATATGGGGTCATGTGAAACCTTAGTTGTTGAATTTAAATCTTACATGATGAAGGAGTTTGAAATGTCAGATTTAGGTATTTTGCAATACTTTCTTGGTCTTCAAGGTAAACAGGTAGAATATGGTGTTTTTGTTTCTCAAAGGAAGTATGCAAAAGACCCCTTGTTCAAGTTCGATATGCATAACTGTAAAGCAACGGCCACACCCATGAATGCAAATGAAAATTTTCAGCTTGAATATGGCACAGTTCTCGCTGATCCTAGTCACTACAGAAGTTTAATTATAGGTTTGAACTACCTAGCACATACTCATCCTGATATTATGTTTTTTGTTAGTATGTTGTCTAGGTATATTCATCGTCCTACGAAGCAACATCTTGGTGCTGCCAAGAGAGTTTTGCATTATGTTGATGGGAAAGTTGACTTCGGGATTTGGTACTCCAAAGATTCAGATTACAGCTTAACACGATACAGTGATAGTGATTGGGCAGGAAGTATCGATAACAGAAAGAGTACTTCTGGAAAAGTGCTCAATGATCTAAAAAGATATCTTGGAGCTCAAAGAATCAGGATGTGGTTGAATTATAATCATCGGAAGCAGAACATATCATTGTAACTTCAACAGCTTGTCAAGCCTTATTGTTACGAAGAATGTTAGTTGATGTTTTCTATCGACAAGAGGGTGTGATAACAAGGCAACAATTGAAATGACAAAGAATCCAAAAATGTCCTGAATTAGACTAGAGCTTAATATATTAATTAATGTTCAAAAATGATTTTTCCAGACCTATATTTATGTAATAAGTTCATTATTAAAAGGTTAGAGCTAAAACGACAAATAAAGACCTTGACGTCTGGAAACTAGCTAAATTGAACTAGTTGATGTCACTATGTTTGGTGAAGGTTTGGAAGTATCAAATGAAGTCTAAAATAAGAAAAAAAGACTTTGGATAGGTAGTATGTAGTACAAAGGGTCCAAATGTCTGGTAATGACACCCCAAGGACCACCCAAAGGGTCCTTGGGGAGGATCACATCATGGGTAGGTGGGTTGCCAAAGCAGCCTGCGCGAGCAAGAACCAAGGAGTTGTTGCGCGATGCGCAGCCCACACAAGATTCACTGCCTCAATAATTGGGAGGCATCCTCGCGGAGCGGAGCTGTCACGAGGCTTACTTCCTCGACCCAAAATTTCATAAAAAGAATGGGTTGGCCCTGTGACGCGCAGCGACTTTCCAGATTCATTTAAATCGTATTTTTGGTAAGTTAACTTCACAAAACACCCATTTAAGTGAAGGGTGTAGTTTGTGGGAGGAGTATATATTGTATTTGGGTCAGTTTTATATCACTTTTTACACACTTACACCAAACCAAACGAATTTCTCCTATCTCTCTCAAGAACGCTCTCTTTTCCAAACTCCATTGAAGAACAAGAAGAACTTAAGGAAGAAGACAAAGACTTCAAGTTTTTCAATACAAATTCGTGGATTATTCGTCAATAAGATATGTGTACTTCACTCTTGGGATTCCTTTCCCCAAGAGGTCCTTTCAAAGATGATTTTCAAGAATTCAACTCCTAGGATTTTTACTCTACAAAACGGGTTTTCTTCCTAACTCTAAATTTATGACTATCCATGAGAAATAATGGTTTTCTATGTTTTATTCAGTATGTATTGCAAAATTTTTGACTTGAAATGCTTGAATTTTGGGTGAAACATGTGCCCTATCAAATTGATGCTTTCAAATGGCCTATACCTACTATTTGACGATATGTAGTTGTTGAGATTGGGATTTTGACTCGAATGAACTCCTAAATGACCCTTTACCTTATTATAATTTTCGAATTAGTCTTGTTATGACTTGAAGAGTTAGTAGGATTATGCTATTGAGTATTTCAATATGTTGTTGGATTGTTGTTGTGTATTGAATATAATTTCTTGAATAAGGATCTTGGAAGCAAGAGGTAAATCTTCTAAAGTCGTGATTACTCTATGATTTTTATGTTAGAGTATAAATGATGTTACAATGCTAATGAAGTATGTATGATGATACTATGCATATATGTTGGAATATGAATATGTTAATCTCACAAATGAACGTTTATGATGAAACGAAATTCTCATCTAATCCTAAAGATCTTATGATCATGTTTATATAAGGAGTTAATCTCCTATTACTTATGATGAAAGGAAATTCTCATCTAATCCTAAAGATCTTATGATCATGTTTATATAAGGAGTTAATCTCCTATCACTTATGATAAGATTTATGAATAAATGATGACTTAAAGGTTAATCAAAAAGGGACTTTAGCTTAGCACCGAGTGAACTAGATATGAGAGGTATCTCTTCCCTAGTTTGAAGGTAGGTTCACAATGATATCTCATGAGATAGAGGATGCCATGTAATGTGGAACTATAGGTCTCTAATGAATCTCCTAGTTCTTGAACTATGTCGCCACAATAGGATACTATCTAGTGGATACATCTAGAAAGATATGTCATATTTGGTTCTACTTTGGCCGGTAGACCACCTTCTTTCGGTCTGGATTTTCATGACACCGGATTCCATGTTTAGCTCTAATGGTATAATGTCGATTAAGGCGAATATTCTCTCAAGTAAAATGAAAGATAAGTAAATGTACATTGACTAGGGTGACTTGAGGAGTCTAGTTAGTATAGGTAGGGGTATGGGACTCTACCTAGACATTGCACAAGTTGACTCTAAGGGAAGTCCTAGGAGATTGTTCTTATGTAATATGATAACATGAAAGGTATGATGATTATGATACATGTTTTTACACTTATATGAATTTTGTTAAGTTAATGAACATGTTATTGGTCTATATTGATTTATGAGGTGATGGTACTTATGTTAAAAGTTATATGAAACAAAGTTTTACTTATGGTCTCCTATCCTATCTACTTGGTTGTGTGTGGTTATGGGGCTTCACATGACCATAGCACTTGTAGGTTGGGGATGGGATCATTGGTAAGTGTTTTGTATGTGATGTTTATATGATCTATTGAATATGAAATGTCAACATGACTCTATGATAATATGTTTTTGATTATGATCATGCTTTATGTTGATGAAATTCTTAAATTGTATATGTTCTATGGTATGTGCATTGAAGACTTTCATATTACTTAGAATGTTTTTCTAAGAAATGATCCTGTTTCATGCATGTCCTTAAATGTTTTGTGCACATACACCATACTTAGTACATGTGACGTACTAACCCCATTAATTTATATTACTACAAATGTAGGGTTCGACAATTGAAGATTACGAAGGTCGATTGAAGAAGTTTGGAGATCTTTATCCAAGATTCGGTGAATCCTCATTTCGGGGATTCTATCTTTTTTTACTATAGCTTATGAAGACTTTAGTAGTTATTAAGAGTAATTTTGATTCCGTTTACGTTCTTTGGATTCTTTTGTATTAAGGCCCATATGGCATTTTGACTTTTATTGGCTAAGTCCAGATTTGTACTCTTAGATGGTTTTTATATTAGACAGCTTTTAGACTATCACTACGTATGTTTTCATGATTGTTATGTATGAAATCTAAATATACTTCACATAGTATCAAAAGTCTTAATTTTTCTGTGATATTAACTGATGACATGTTATGACGAATACTAATGTCTTGTCTAAGTCCTCTAAAAGGATGACAATGTCGGTCGCATCTGGGGGTGCTCCCCCGGATGTGACATGAGGATCTTTTTATACCTCAGATCCCATGAGTACTTGTGTTACACCATCAAAAGTAACTAATTTAGTTAGATCCTCACATGTGCCTAAAAAGGTTGATAACATGTAAATAAAGTATATTACAGCTTGTATAATTGATTTGAATAAATTTTGAGGTCAAACGTCCAAGAACGTTCAAGATGTTTGAAAGTTAGTCTTTTTAGACATACTAGTGTGTCCTTGTATGTTTTCCTTGTGTTTTATGAGATGTTTGGAGTCTTAAAACAGTACAAGTTACCCTAGTGTCTTAATATACATGTTAAGGGTCAAAAATTTCAGGTACGACTCCCCGAGGACCAATCTAAGGGTCCTTGAGGAGGACCCAAACATTGGACAAGGAAGTTGCCCAAGACAGCGTGCGAAACCAAGAAGTGAAGCCCACCTCGCGTCATGCGCCAAGCACTTGATATATCTATGAATCACGCGAGATACACTAGGCTCACTGCCTCAAAAATTATGGGAGGCAAGATTAGGGGGTGCCTCCGTGACGCGCAGCCACTTTCCAGACTTGGTTACGTCGTTTTAAAGTCAAGTTTGACTTGCCTAAAAGTCCCAATAAGTATCAGGGTGTTTTGGTAACTTTGGGAGTTGGTTATAAATTTTTTTAGGAACTATTTAACCCTTTTCTCAAGTCAAAACCCCAACACCCATTAAGAAATCAAATCCCCAAAACTCTCTTCTCTTCCAAATTCTCTCAAACCTCCATTGGAGACAAAGCTCAAGAACAAGCTATGGAGGTGGATTGTTGGAGCTTTCTTCTCAGATTTTCGTGGGATTTCTTATGTAGAAGTTATGGTAATATTTCATGCATAGATAACCATTCATCAATGGAGTCCTTTCAAAGCTTTTACAAACATGATTCTAAGTCAAAAATCTTATCTTTCAATCGAGCCATGGGTTCATTGTTAAATTGATTTCAAAAGCATTATAATAATAAGTATATGTTTAGCTACTTATTTTACGATGAATTTCTATCAAATTTTATGAAAAACCCATGATCCTCCTAATTTCTCAAAGTTAGTCTATAATGTGGGTCTCTTGATCTTGATTTTCTGTTTATAGAATTCTGATTAGATTGTATTGAATTGCTTATTTCTATTACTATCTATATCAATTTAATATGAATTATGGACGAATGATAAACGATGATCATAGCTTTGAGATTTGGTAAGTTCACCTATTTCTTCTAATTAGCCTAGAATGCACATTGAATTGTGTGTATCGGTATGATCCACTTATGGTGGCGATGTTTATATTCTTGTACATGTTTATGTGTTATGATCAAGGCATTAAAAGCATTAGATGCAAGGTGAATTTTTATGATTATTTCCATGTTTATAAAGTTGAAGGATTTATCCTTTTTTCTAATATCACGTTCTAAGTGAATTGATTTTATGTGAACTATATGAAAAGCCCTCAAAACTAGTTGTATGACCTAGGTGTGGGGATAATGTTATATGTATATGTATGATTATCATTTTAGTGTTAGGTTATCTATATGGCTAGCGATGAAGAATATCCTTGTAGAATGACCCTTACCTATATGAACCCTATATGAATGTGTGATCCAAGTATGCTAGGAGTCCTTTATTCAATGGTTAAATATGTACTTGCCTCCTATGATGTAATGTGAGAGTGTGTAGTCTATAGACTTAAATACTCTTTATGTGTTTGACTCAAGACTTGAAAGAATGGTTTATTATGTTTTGATATCTTTAGAGGGTGACTTCCTCGATGCTATAGGATAGACATTATGTGATCATGTTGACCAATGTACAGACACCTACTTCATGCAAATCTATGAGTAGGGTAGATTCATGATGACTAAGGAAAGGGTAGTTGTCCTATGCATAATTACCTACTCTATGCATTTAAAGTATATGATTAATGAAGTTATGAACATTTGTACCTAAAGGTGTTTATGTGAAGGTAGATCTCACATATATATATACACACATGCATGTATGAATGAAGTATGTTTATGGTAGTCTAATGAATAAGTAAGTTTATTGAAAGGTATTACTCAATTGTACTCTAAACTAGACTATAGTATGAATATGATATGATTATGTGAAAGGACATTCTCACATAATGTAGGTTCTATGATTAAAGGACATTTTCATCATAGATACCTTTGAGCTATATGATGTATGAGGGAGTAAGTCCCTATGGACTAATCTTCATGAACTAATGTTATCTAAAGTCTTAATGATGTTTAAAAAGGGAGTTTAAGCTTAGCACAGAGTGAAGATGACAAATGAGAGTGAAAGCTTCACGTTAGTAAGTCTGGCTTCCCACAAAGAGAACCTTCACGTTAGCAAGTCCGGGTTCCCAACCTAGATGTTGTCTCATTAGATGGAAACCTCCACGCTAGTAAGTCAAGGTTTCTATAATCAATTTCCTTGTTCCATAACTATGTTCCCCTGTAGGTTTTAGCTTAGTGGATCCACTAGATATCTAGTTTGATTGAAGGTCCTACCTTGGCAAGTAGTACCCTTTGTTTTAGATGTGGGAATAGAATACCGGATTCCATGTAGCTCACATGGTCTATGTCGGTTTTGGTTATGTATCCCAAAGTTCAAGAAATGAACTACGATAAGAATATGAATTCTAATCAAATTCCTTGAGAAGTGTACTTAGTATAGGGAGGACTATGGACCCTACCTATGCATTGCACTAGATGACTTCAAGAAAGGATATGATTCGAACCTCTTATGAAGTAAGGACTTATGTTATGTATGGCTTGTATGAATGCCGTTAAGTGAACTTATTATATCCAGACATGAATTATGACTATGCATGTGAATTACACTTATGACTTCTAAATGAGTTTACTTAGTATATGTAGGGGTATGGGACTCCTTGTGTACATTTTACAAACAAGCTTGTGAAGGGTTTGTGAGGGTGGTTTACCTATTATATGAACTAAGTGAGTTTATGACTAAAGTGTCGTAAGTATGATGAGTCTTTTTATGATGGTATGAAGTATTATGAGTCCTTCTATGATGTTATGAAGCATGTGGCCTTATGTCGAGTAATAAGTGAAGGTGTTATGACTTGATGAACATGTTATGCCTAGTCTACGGCGACTTCTTAGGTACACTGATGGAAGTAGTATTATGGGATGCTACGTACATATTGCACTAGTGTGACTTAGGGGTTGTCTTTGGTTATGGTCCTTATGTGATGCTTATGTATTATGATGTGCTTATGACATGTGAACATATGTGGTTGTGATTATAAAGTGTATCTATGAGAGACGATCTTAGGTAACTTCAAGGTGATACATTGTACTAATGTCACGACCCAAAACCGGGGCCGCGACTGGCACCCACAATTTCCCTCCTATGTGAGCGAACCAACCAATCTAACCCTTATCATTTTAACATATATCAACAGAAAATAATGCGGAAGACTTAAACTCATTAAATAAAACAAA
>NC_028640.1:12924274-12939147 GCF_001406875.1 Solanum pennellii
TTGCGCAACCTGTGACGGCCCGTCATGCCTGCGACGGTCAGTCACGCAGGTCGTCGCAACCCCCCAAAGTCCAGGTGGACTGTGACGGCCCGTCACACCTGTGACGGTCCGTCCTGCACCTCCGTCCTGACGGTCAGAGACTCGTTTCCCGTACCAATTTCTCAAGAGTTGAAGTGTTTTGCAACGGGAGCTTACGACGGCTCGTCGTGGATGTGACGGCACGTCCTGCAGGTCCGTCACAGATTACAGAGAGTCGATTTTCAGTACCCAATTTCAGAATTTCTAAGTATGCTGAAACGAGACCCTGCGACGGTCCGTCGTACCTGTGACGTTCCGTCGTGGGGTCCGTTTCCTCAGCCAATTTTTCCAGAAATAAAATCTGCTGCTCAAAACGACTAAACAGGTCGTTACAACTAAGTACACTTGGGGGTTACTTAAGGAAACAAGTAAGATAAAAGAGGTAATGTATTGTATGTATTTAATATGCCTCAAAGTATGATAAATTGCTTTATGTGCTATTATGAGCGGTATCCATGTCTATATGAGGTATGTGAACTATGTTGAGCTTATATGAGCCTATGCTCATGAAGTCTACTAAAAAGACATGTTGCATGATTTCAAATGAATGTCCTCTTTAAATGCATGTTTATGCATGGTTGTCATACTTAGTGCATTCTTGTACTAATAACATTTTTCTTCATCTTTGTACACAAAGTGTAGGTGCTGATGGCTAGAGGATGTATCGTAAGTGAAGAACTTGGATAGATCTCTCAAGTTCAAGTAAAAAGACCCTTATGATTCAAGGGTTGCCTATGTCAAGATGTTTGATTAAGCTGATGTAATAGCTTAGGCATATATTTTATGTTGTAAGGGTCGCGTCCCTAATCTACTCTAATGATGTTGAGTTTATAATGGCAAAGGGACTTAGAATATAACTATGTATTATGAAGTATTTTTATATATAAATGAAGTGTTGTTCTAGCATACGATGTGTTATGAAAAGTTCTAAATGTTCTGCTATTTTTATGTTTATGCGATTAACAATATCTAAGGGATTGTTTAAGACCTTAGATAGGTCGTGTACGCTGTGTGACAATTTAAGAATACCATAAATTCTAGGGTATACCATCAGGTCGTAACAACTTATAGGTTCATCCTAAGGAAATCCTTAATATTTGTCTTACCTAACAACTCTTGGGAACTAGGGTTGGTGATTTTGGTGTCCCGACACCCTAGCTGAGCAGCCACCAATTATATGAGAATTTGAATAGATCCCATAAAGTCTACCTCTGAAGTGGGAGCAGGCTGAGGAGCAGATATATATGGGATCATTTAAATGCTAGCAGGCACTCTCTAGGTTCTAACACTTGTGCCATGGTCTGTTAGGCGTACTCTGTTTTTGGTATGTTCTTTAGTTGGTGGAGGAAGATTACTTTCATTTATTCTAGTGTGAACCTCAGTACTTGCGTAATTTCACTGGTTGTGCATTTTGGATGCATATGTGCAATATGCAAATGCATGAGTTAACAGAAACTTTTGAAGATTTAAACTCTATCACGTAAATTAGAGTATGTAAGAAGGGTAGTACTTTGTAACATCTAGTAGCCTCCCTGTTATAGATGTGCTACACTTAACACTAATAAGGACTCTACTATACATATCTACATTGACATCTTAGGATACTTAAACTCTGTGATCTATACGGAAACAACTTGTAGGTTTTGAGACAGAGAAAATAAAGTATGTTCACTTCAAAGGTCTATTTATGAATTCAATCACTCTTCTAGACAATGGTACTTATGATTCTATAATGTGATAATATTCTATGAATTTGTTATAATTCATGAAGACCACTGTGTGTATATTAAAAGACTCAAAGATAAGTTTGTGATATAATCATTGTATGTAGACGAACATACTACTAGCTGGTAGTGACATCAGCTTTATAAAAGAATCAAAAGAGTGGTTATTGTTTAGTTTTGGGATGAAAGATGTGGGCAAAGCATCATACATTCTTGGAGTTAGGTTTCAAAGAGAGCTTCAAGAGATTTTTCTATTTCATAAGAACTTTACATTAGGAAAGTTCTTGAACGCTTTAATACACAGATTTCAAACCCATAAATTTTCATGACCCAAAGTACATACTAGAAGATAGTGCATCTTCCATGTTGGAATAAAGCGTATTTGATCTCTCAGAAGTCTTATATAAGCCCTTAGACATAATTCATTGCATAAACATATGAAAATAAGCAAAGAATTAAAACTTTTTGTTCAAAAACATAATGCGGAATCTTTTAATATGACATCATGAATACAATGGTCTAGGGTTACAGCCCATACAAGTATTAACATTGAAAAGAACATAAAAGATATCATAGTGGTGGTGTCCTGGATGATATGAAGACTCACCAATCTTCACTTCTTGAAATCCTTGGAAACTCTACCCTTCAAAAAGCAACTCAATCTCCTCAAGACCCTACATTGGATTAGAATTAAGGCAAAATATGTGTTAGTACGAAATGTACCTAATTAATACCTTCTGTTCATCATAACTTATGAGCACTATGCCCTAGTCTACCTCAAAGCACACTTGTGCAATGCATATGGACATCCCATTTTACCTCATACACTAAGCATATCTTAAAGTCACCCTAATCTCTTTATTTTTAGTTTAGGAGTCTCTAGTAGACCTATTTCATATTGACAGGGAACTATCATCTTAATTCAATCACGTGGAAGGACACTATTGAACTATCCAAGCTAAGCATACATCATATAGTGATCATGTCATAGGTAGCTTTAAGTCATACTAGTGTCATGTATGGATAGCACCCCATACTACCATCCATACTAAGTATTCCTCTAGAATATGCCATTCAAAGCTAACTTGTCTTGCACTCTTGTCTATTAAGCTCAACTTACTCTCATAATAGACCTACTACCATGGATGCATCTCAACATACTAACCAAGCTAACTAAAATAAGGGTACAACCATCCTAACCACCATGCAACCAATCATGTAGATGCAAGCTAATAATAGAGGAGAATTAATCCTCACCCCTAAGTTCATGAGAAACTAATCTCAAGCTATTACATGAAACTCACCTTGCATTCAAATCAATCTATCATGAAATGCACCATGTATGCTGGTTAAGCTAATATTAGGACAATATAGGCCTTTCCCCTAAAGCTACCATTAAAAGGTTTTGGCCTAACCAAGTCAAGATAACATGATCAATTATCCTCACAACACAAGACCAAGCTTATCATGGGAGAGCTTTCTTCCTCCATCCCAAGCTAACATGGGAATCATCATCCCCAGGCTACCATGATCAACCATCCTTGAAACACATGACCAAGCTAAACATGGGAGCGCTTACTTCCTCCATCCCAAGCTAACATGAGATTCATCACCTCAAGCAACCATGAGTAATTAAAAACAAGCTTCCATGAGACTCAACATCTCAAGCTACCATGAGTAATTCAACCCAAGCTTCAATGAGATTCAACATCTCAATCTACCATGAGTATTTCAACTCAAGCCTCCTTGAGATTTACTATCCCAAGCTACCCTTGAAACCTACCATCTCAAGCTATCATGATATCCACATCTCAAGCAATCATGCCTTGGTCTTGTCTCACCAAGTCTATTACACAAGAAGTGACCGTGTAATCTATCTTCATGCTAATCTAGTTCATCATATTTTTTTATTCACTTAGGTTCTTAGGTCAACCTAGAATTCATCTATGTGAGAGAACTTGATTCCCCTATCATGTTCATGCCTAAGTGCATAAGATAAAGAAGACATCATCACAATCCCTTCATAATGACTTTACCCTCAAAGCCCTAGCATCAATGGCACAACAGCCCATAATCGATTATTACCTTCAATTCATTATGATTTATGTTCAATTACATGCTTACTTCATTCAATTGGATCATTAGAAGGTAAGTCTATGCATACATGATTACATAGGTTCAATTAAAACATCACAAGTGAAGACCAACCTAGATCAATTAGGACTAGTTCAATTCATATCTAGGTTATTCAATCATGATCAATTAGCATATAATACAATAGAATTAAGAAGATCAACTTAGAACCTTCATATTCCTTAAAATCACCATGATCATCTTCAACATCAATTATTACAATTCACCATGAAAACCTCATGAAAATATCACATAATAACCATATGAACATAATTGAATGCTACACATTAGATTGGTATAACAATGAAGCCTTAACCACAATGCAATCACAACTCTCTCCAGATTGGGGTTCTTTAGTTTCACAATTAAGGAATAACTACGGGACTCCATGAATGGAATAATCCATGGATGAATAATCTTCACATACCTTAGATTGAGACTTAATCCTACATTGAATCCTTGGTGAATTCTTCCTAAGAGCAGCTTAGATTAGAGCCTTAATCCTAGATTGAATCCTTGGTGAATTCTTCCTAAGAGCAGCTTCCAATTTTTCTTCTTCATCTTCTATGGTGTTCTTGAGAGAGTTTTAGACAGAGAGAGGTTTTGATCTTGGAATAAAGGGGTCTATTATTGTTTAAATATTCATAAAATACCTAAAACCACCTAATTTAACCGCCCATGCATTTATTTGGACGTGGGGTGAATTTCCCATTCACCCCCTAAGTGACCAGTCGTGCTGCAGGAAAATTGCAGACCCATCAATGCCTGTAGTCGATGGACCGTCGATGGAACGACGGTGCCGTACTGCAGGTCCGTCGTTCTTGAAAGAGAGTCCCATTTTAGGGGCTCAACCTCCATGTCTAAATGTGGAGTGATTCCTCAAATCAACGGGGCGTATCTCGACTGACAGGGCATTGATTGAAGGTCGTGAAGTGACACTGACAAGGCAATACACTATCCACTTTTGGGTCCTCTTCAAAGACCCTTTGGGTGGTCCTTGGGGAGACTTTATCGGACGTCGTCACCCCAAATACGTGCATCTACATGTTAGGAGCCTTCCTTGCAAATTTGAGCCCCAAACACTACATAAAACCTCATAAAACATACTAAGTCACGCAAGCACGTTCTCAAGGCTAACTTTTGAACGTCTTGGGCGTTCTTGGATGTTTGACCTCCAAATTATTCCAAACTTCACATGTTGCCTCTTAAAACTACAATTAGTAATTTTAAGACCTTCTAAGTTCATGCTACTCATGATAGACTATATTTCAACCTAATTCATTTTGGGATCCTTACATAAATACTCCAGTCTCTAAAAGTAAAGTTTTTGATCAAATGATGTGCCCTTATACTCCAAATGGGAAGGAACAAATGAGAAAAATTCCTTATGTCAATGCAGTTAAAAGTCTTATGCGTGCTATGATGTGTACTATACTGGATATTTGTTATTGTTGGTTTATGGTTAGTATATTTCAAACTGACTGAGGAATGCAATATTAAAAGTAGTTAAAAGGATATTAAGTTATACAAAAGACACAATTGACTATTCCTTTTGTTATCAGCGGAATGATCTAAAACTCAAAGACTACACAATTGTTGATCGTGGAGGAGATTTAATGAGAGAAAATCCACCTCTGGATATTTATGTTTTCTTTATGATGGTGTCATATCATGGAGTAGCAAGAAGCAGTCATGTATAACCTTATTTACAATAGAAACTAAATTCCTAGCAATTTCATCATTTGTGCAAGAAGATATTTGGCTTAAGAATTGTCTAGGTGTGTATAACAATGTTTTTGAGCATGTCATAATTAATTGTATTAATCAAATTTCAATAGTCAAAAAAAAGGACCTGAAGTACCATGGAAAGACGAAACACATTCACATAAAATATAATTTTGTAAGAGAAATGTTACATTAGAAGAAACTCAACGTAAAATACATAACTACGCATCAAATGGTAGCATGTCCCTTAACGAAACTCGTATAATGTAATTATATGAAATAGATGTGAAGTCATAGGGTTTAGGTAGATGCTTATGTATTTATATTTTTATTTTTCCCAAGCATGCTCATGTAAATTGATATTACTGATGTTAAGTGTACAAAAACTTATGAGGATAAAAAGTATGTCAAATAGACAAAAGTATTGGCCTATTCGCGCATGCAATCGCTAATATTGTGTATGTGACAAGCAGAGACGAGACAGTTACAAAATAATTATTGTCCAAGTGGTGATATTAGAGAGATAGAAGTTTATAATCACAATGTCGTTTGTTTGTTTGTGTTTAATCATGTGTGATTAAAATGAGTTAGTTTGTTTCTAATTCAAGATTGAGTTCTGAAGAATTAATTGATCAGAAGATTTGTGAACTCAAAGTTAGACATGAGTTGTCTGAACTATCATATGCACAGTGTTTAATTAAACACATAAGCTCCATTGTAAGGGGTCAGTACTGTAATACATGTTTCATGTCATGTATGCATGTAGTGATCCATAAGGCGAAATTTAGTCTCTACTTGCTATTGTCTGAAGTTATGAAAATTTTAAATAACTTCACATTGTACCCTCATGACTTTAATCGGTTTCTTGTGATTCAGTTTGATGTTTGGTACCCTAGAATTTTGCCAGGAGATCATGCTAGATTCGTTCAGGAGAGATATTTCTATAAAAGAATATCATGTTCAGATTAAGAGATTCATGAGATGAGGAAGATTATTAGATATTATCACGTCAATTGTGTTCATTGACGTCCTTTATGTTTTGTCAACGAGACAAGTACATAATGATGAACTCAAAGTCAAGAACAAGAGATGATAAGAAATATGAATGTGATGAATGATCTAGGGTATTGCATACTATAATCTACTATAAGTTTCATTAATCGTGATGATGCATATTCCTAACAAATTAATAACAATGAAGCTCTTGAAGTATGAAGTAGACACAGTGTATAGTCGTAATGTATGAAAGTTACTAAATAGGAATGAGAGTTGACCAACATTGTTTGAGTAGGAGATAAGCTATCTTGAATATCTTTCTCTAAAGCAAAGGAAAGCAAACAAAAATAATTATTTTTTTGTCATTGGACCTAAATAGAAGAATTGTAATCATTAATAATGATCCATTAGATTAGGCATCATATTAAACTATATAAAATAAAACAATTTAGGGAGAAATATTGAGATGGTTATTATAACTAAATGTAGGAAGTCTTAACCATAGAATTGCTACAACAGATGCCAACCTACAACTCACAACTAGCTAGATTCAAACAATTCCTCAAGATCTATCTTCCTTTTGGTCTACAACTATTTTCTAAATATCTATAATTTTATACATGTAAACAAGGAAACATAAGATTGCTTAAAGAATGGTCAAGTGAAAAGAAACATTTACATCCAAGGTAGACGTCGTCTATTTTCAAAAATCTTTGTTATATTTTATTGTTCTAATTATCTGAATTCAACCATGCAATTTCAAGTTTCAGGGATCAAATTTAGTAAGCAAAAAAATGTCAAGACGTCGTCCCTTATACACTTGTGTAGCTTCAATCATTGCTATAATCCACATTGCCTCCAGAAAAACAGAGGAATTTAATGGACCTATTGGATCAATAATAAAGAAAATATGGATAGGGATGAGTTATATAATGCCAATTTTATACACAATGCAGTTCCAATGGCTATCAATCCTCTCTTTTATAGACAAATGTATACTTTGTTCAGAAATTATGATAGAAAAGTTTTTTCCGCCATCGTCTAGATTGTTTGATAAGATTGATGAGCTAGCTCACGTTATAGAAAATCTACCAGAAAAATTTGCTGATGTGATGGAAAAGTTGCCTATGATTATTCATCAGGTGCCATTTCTTGATTGGGCACTCGTTCATCTTATAGCTTGGTTGAATTTCTGGATTTCATGTCTGACTCGTTGGGGATCCAAGAATGCTAGGGAGAAAGAGATAAGGATCGATGTCAATCAAGAGTCAACAATAAAAGACGTTACACATAACTCTGATGCTTCAAAAGAACAAATCATAATGTCAAATGAAAAATCAGAAATTGAAGAAGCAATAAGCCCGGCATCTTTATCAACGTGTGATGTATTTGAGGACGCCGTTTCATCTCCAATATATGATTCTCCAATTGGAGTTGGAATGACTAATAAAAATGATCATTTTGGCAAGTGTAGCTACAAGGAGATGCTTGAGAAAAGGGCTGAAGAAATGAAAGAGGAGAAAGGAAGAATAGTTTAGTGAAGAAAAAGATAAAAGATCCAAATTTTCATTTTTCACAAACAATGCTAAGTAATTGGTACATGTATGAATATACATTATAATATTGTAGAGAGAATCTTATTTCAAATTCTATAGCATAGACTTGTATAATCAAGAACAAATTCAATATAATCCAAATCAATTTAGATGTATGCAGAACAGTCTTGTGTAATAAGGATAAATATAATTGTCTATCTAGTTCACTTGGATAATCAAGATAGAGTTAAAAAGATGTTGGAAAAATAACTCTTGTTGTTGACACTACATTTTGGAACTCCACAATATATATTTATCATCGAACTTCTACAATCTTAAATGATTTAAAATAATTATTTTAAAATTAAATTCAAAAAAAATTCAAGTTATATTTAACAATTTTGTCCCTTTTGGAATTCCTAAATAATAAATATATTTTATATATATATATAAGTACATATTTATGAATATTTAAAGATTGTCTCAAAAGATTTTTGTTTTACATAAATATTAATTTATATTTTAATTTATTTAATTTATAGTTAAGTTAATTATTATATTTTGTTAATATTAAGAAGTTCATTGAATAATTGATGTTATTACATTATTAGCTGAATGGACTCAACTCGGCTACGTTTGTAATTTGGAGTCTATTTCTTTGAGGGGTAAATCATATAAATATGCTATACTATAAAAATATTTACCATTAATGTCAACATAATTTTTCTAACTAAATAAAACATTTTTTTGGAATTAAGAAAATTGTAGGGTCTTCGCCTCTTTCTCAACCCTTTTTCCTATTCTTCTGCTTCTTTGTCTCTTTCTTTCTTTTTTTTTTACTCTTCTGCTTCTTCCCCTCTTTCTTCTTCTTTTTTTACTCTTTTAATTTTTTGTCTCTTTCATTCGTGTTATTTATATTTTTCCTCTTCTTTTTTTTAATTCTTGTTCTTTTCTTTAAATTTTTTTATCTAAATAATTATATTTCTCAAATCAGTTTTTTTTCATGTCACTATTTTTATTCAAAAACAAGATGAAAAGAGGAACAAAAAGACTGCAAGTTTGTATAAAATTATGTTTTTAAGTAGAAATTTCAAATCTTTAAAATTACAGAAGCAAGAGTTCACCATTAATGGTCATTATAAAGCTTCAAAATTTGAATTCATTATTTGATTTTATAAATTTGTGATAAGTTTTTATAGGTAGTTCCTACAAATAATTAAAAATGTTGTTTGAAGTTTAGATCTCAATTTTAAGAGGGTTTGGTTAAGTTTAAAATTGATTTTAGGAGAAATATTAGATTGAAATAAATTAAGTATAACATTAAAATGGTCTTGCAACTGTATTAAAGTTGAATTAGATAATACAATTTTAATGCAAATCTAATTCATTTTGAACTTTTTTGATTGATATGTTACAATTAGATACTTGTTTAATCTATTATTGATATAATTTATCAATTTATTGATCATTGTCGTATCTTTCGTTAGTTGCGTTTTCCATTCATTCTTAATTTTTTTTTCTAATTCAACTTTAAATACAGTGTAATACAGTTTCAATGCAAATTTGATTCATTTCACAACCTTTTTAATTTATTTGTTACTATTGGATACTTGTTTAATTCGTTATTGATACAAGTTTAATTCACTCTACAAATCATTGTCTTGTCAATCATAGTTACGTTTTCAATTAATTCTTAATTCTCTCTTCTTATTCAAAATTAATACCGTATAATACAATTTAATACAAATTTAATTCATTTTGCATTTTTTTATTTGTTTACTTGTTCCTATTAGATACTTGTTTAATTCATTAAAAATATACGTTTAATTCACTATTTAAATCAATGTCTACTATTTTATTTATTACATTTTTTTTATTCATGCTTAAATCTCTCTTCTACCTCAACTTTAATACTTGTGTAATACACTTTTGTATTTTTAATTCACTCTGCGATTAATCAATTGATTTGTTACGATTGGTTACTTATTTTATTTATTATTGATATAAATTTTATTTAGTTTACATGCATATCAAATAATGCTCTTTTGTTTTCTACATTCTGCATTCATATTTAATTCTCTTCTAATAATTCAACTTTAACATGTCTGTAATACATTTTTAATTCAAGTTTAATTTATTTTGCAGTTTCTTATGCCTCTTCATTTTTTACGATTATATTACTTCTCTTCTAATAATTCAACTTTGATATATTTGTAATACATTTTTATTAAAGTTTAATTTTATTTTTTTATTTTTTTTAGTTGAATAACCCTTGGAGGGGTAGGGGCTGAGCAACACCCCCAGGCTTTATCACTAATAACAAAAAACAAAATTCAAGGAGGGGGGCATAAACCTGACCTCCTACCTAAGATGGTTTAGAGTTGACTTCCCGAAGGAAGTTAACTCTTCCCCTTACATCAAATATGAAATCAAAATACTAAGTACCTAGTGAGAGGAATTAAAGTTTAATTCATTTTGCAGTTTTGATGCCTCTTCATTTGTTACGATTATATTACTTGTCTAATTAACTATTCATACAAGTTTTATTCAATCTAGAATCATTGACTATTCTACCAAAAAAAAGGAAAAAAAGCAATAGTAGAAGAGGGAGAAAGAGCAAAAAAGAAGCAAGAAAGAAAGGACAAAGGAAAGAAAAAAAGAGAGAAAGGGAGAAAGAAAGAAGAAATAAAAAAGCGAGACACAGTAAAGGAGAAAGAAAGAAAAAGCGAGACAGAGAAAGAAAGAAAAAGCGAGACGGAGAAAGAAAGAAAGAGATAGAGAAAAGGGAAAAATTAAAGAAGTTGCTATAAATAATAATAATTAAAGAGTATATTTAATATAATAATTATTTTCTAAAAAGAAAATGAAAAAATTAAAGAGGTTGCTATAAATGCTAATAATTAAAAAGTGTATTTAAAATAAGTAATTATTTACTAAAAGAAATCTAGTCACGTAATTAATTCTTCTTTGAGCCACTACATAAACTCAGCCCAGGCAATACAATACCATCAGCTAACAGATTCCAATACTATTCCAAATAGGGAAAATTTTTAAAATGTCAATATTTAACATTAGCAATACTTTCAATAATTAGTAAAAATGTCATGTCAAATTTTAGTTTGTTATGTATCTTATTTATGTTTTTATTATTTGTTTTTATTTAAAGAATATAATTATTTAATAACAAAAGGGAGAAAATCAAGGGAGATAATATTTCAAAAAAAAAGGTAAGGATCACTTAATTTTTTCATCAGTTACATTTTCAAATAAAATTTAAACTTTGTTCTTTTCTTTTTCTCCAGAATTTTCACCTTTTTAATTATATTTATTCCACAATATATTCTATTTATATTTATTATAGTTTTTTATCAATTTGTATTCATTCCAATAGGTATGATGAATGTATCTATATAGTTATTTAAGAAATATATTTGAATTTATACATTTTTTCCCTATATAGTTATTTTTTTCTTCAAAAATCTTGTATGTATTCATTTTAATATGTATTTTATTTGTATTTCTATTTATTCTAGTTTTTTATTTAGAATTTTGTATAATAATATATAAAATACAAAAAATTAGTATGATGAAAGAATGAATGAAATATAAAATTAAAAAGAAATAATTGAATATTTGGTGCACTCATTTTTAAATAAAATACATAACTAGTTGACATACCTTTAGAATAAATACAAGTTAGAAAAATGTCAAATTCAGAAACAATGCAACATAATTTTTGAATGAATACAACTATTAATTATAAAAATACATACTGATTAAAATAGTATCAAAATTTAATATATACTTTCAAATTTATGAATACGAAAAACAACAAAACTATGAAATACAAAAATAAATACTAAAACTAGTAAGTAAATAAATAAGAAATTTGAAAAACATAATACCCAAATCAATGTTTATCTTCAAATCAAATCTTGCAACAAAATTAAATGAGAATAATAGAAAATATTAATATATTGAATCGAAACTCTGTGAAATTGATTTGGAAGAATGTTAGAGAGAGAAATTGAAAAGAAGAGTAAGAAAAAAGAGAAAAATCTTGGGATTTAATTAGGAAGAAAGTAAAACAGAGAAATTGATAAGCTTAAGAAAAGAGAGAGAAAAATTAAAATGACATTAATATATATTTAATTACATAAATATAGGAAAATGTGTAATCTATGAGAGAGAAAAGGGTGTAAATAATGAGAGAGAAAATATGAATAATATCAAAAAAATTATTTATTTTTAAAACGGAAAAGGGCCTAAAATACCCTTGAAGTATTGAAAATGGTACACAATTACCCTCCATCCACCTATTAGCCCCCAAATACCCTTCACATCCATCTTTGGGTCCAAATTTACCCCTTCATTAACGGATCAAAATTAAAAAAAAATATTTATAATATTTAATTACGTGGCACTCAACCATTGGTTGTAATTTAATTATTTAAAATAATTTAAAACCCACCCATTACCCACTAAACCCGCCCCACTTACCCAATTTTAAAAAAAAACCATCTAACTAAAAAAATCCTAAAACCTTATTCCTCCAATTTTCACAAACCCACCTACTTCATTGTCTTCTTCTTCTTCTTAATCTTTGTAATCTTTAAGAATCTTTAATGTTTGAAAAACAAATAGAGATGAAAAAACTAAGTGTTAAATGTTTCTTCTGTTTCAAAAACCATATTATATTTTTTTTCAAAAGTCAAACTTAATTAATATTCGTAAGAAATTGTTTTTTCATCATGCTAAAGGAAGAATCATAAATCATATACACGTTAAGAAGCTTTAATCCATTAAAATAACAGTGACAAAAAGTTAGCTTCCCAATCAAGTGTATGAAAATCTTTCAATGTGACAAAAATGTGTTTTTCCCAATTTTCCACAAATTTCCCTTTGATGCTTGACTTCTTCAAGCTGCAAGATGAAGAAGAAGAAGACAATGAAGTAGTGTGGGTTTGTGAAAATTGGAGGAATAAAATTTTAGGATTTTTTAGTTAGATGTTTTTTTTTAAAATTGGGTAAGTGGGGCGGGTTTAGTTAAAATGGGTGGGTAATGGATGGGTTTTAAATTATTTTAAATAATTAAATTACAACCAATGGTTGAGTGCCACGTAATTAAAAATTATAATTTAATTTTTTTTAATTTTGGTCCGTTAATGAAGGGGTAAATTTGGACCCAAAGGTGGATGTGAAGGGTATTTGGGGGCTAATAGGTGGATGGGTGTAATTGTGTACCATTTTCAATACTTCAAGGGTATTTTAGGCCCTTTTCCGTTTTTAAAATAATAACATTTTTAACATGTTTACTAATATTATTATCACTAAATAAATTAACTTTTTGATTAGTTAGCTAAAATTTCCTTCCAAATAACCCAACATCAATAATACAAACCCGAACCGGGTTTGTGGAGAAGCCAAATCGCTGCAAATCTAGTGAAACCCAAAAAACTTGACCCATTCGGCCCAGCCAGTTTTGTGTCTACCCTTCGTCCATTCTCATCGCTGATTTGTCCTCTGCCCTCAACCGGACGCCTCTCCACTCCATTCGTACAAGGAATTCGAATTTCAATTTCCATCTGAATAGAGAGCGGAAGAACCAGTGGTCTCAGTCATAGGGTCTTGAGTCCAAGTTTTTCTTTCCTTCTCGTTCCTTTATTGTTCATCGAAAGCTCCATAGTTCAAGCTAGTTAAATTTGTTCTGTCATTCAGACTCACTATGTGATTTGATATATGATCTGTTTCTGCTTCTTTATAAAAGACATGTTTATGTATTGCTTTCCCTTGTTCTTCACAGTGCAACACATATTACTAACTAAGATACAAATCGATTTAAATGAAGCTACGCTAATCTTGGTTGCTTCTCTCTCTTTTATTTGTTTCTTTCTTTCTTATTTTCTCATCAATACTAGCTTAGTCCTAAGCTCTGCTTTCGTTTTCGCTGGAATGTTGTTCACATTATATATCATGTTTTCGACTCCCCGTTTAAGGGTTGTAATAGCTTCTTGCTTTACTCTTGTTTATAGTCTTGTAGCTAAGATTTCTTACTCATTCCATGTCTTTGGGTTAGCTGTCGTTTCATTACTAATATACATCTCTACATTTATTGGTATACTACATACATATAAACCTGTTAGCCTAATAGTTATAAAAATGCTTTTTTCTTGTTCTTACTCACCATGCTAAATTTCTAAATTCCTGTCAGCCGTATCATAATACCGTTCAAATCAATGTTTTTTACTTCATTCATTTATTTTGTCATTGTTTGGTTTGTTTATTTTATAATGGTTTTTCTTCCATTTATGAGTTGTTTCCTTCAAAAAATAAAAAAAGACTGTGAGTGTGTTTGGTACGAAGGAAAACATTTTCTGGAAATTTTTTTCCAATTTTCCCATGTTTGGTTGGGACAAAAGTTTCGGAAAATACTTTCCAAATAAATTCATTTTCTTTAAAATTAAGGAAAATGACTTCCCTTCAAAAATTAAGAAAAACATTTTCCATAACTCTCCTCCAATTTCAAATTACATTTTTTTGGGAAAAACATCAATTTAAATAAATATTTCCAATTTTAAAATTTTATTTTTTCACCTGATCCTTGACCCTACCCCACCGGCCAGCCCCCCCAACCCCAACCCCTACCCAAAAAATTAATTTTGCTTTTTAAAAATATTTTCAA